>NC_059370.1:42900206-43050206 GCF_019703515.2 Myxocyprinus asiaticus | reverse complement strand
TGTTAAAAGCTTTGTCGATTATAAACAGGAACGATGTAGCTTTATCGCGTCGCTTTCTTACAGAGACATGGTATAATCCCATTTGCATGTCGAATTAACATGTTTAGAAAGGTTTATACATCTGTAACATCTTAAGTTCAGTATCTATGCGACTAAGCACTTCTTCACTGCGCACGCTCACACTTCTGACAGCTGCACGAGAGAGAGAAAGGGAGAGACAGAGAGGATTTACAGTTTGATACAAAAACAAGTTTATTGATTTGATTTGTTCATCTGTATCTATTGGTTTACTAATACAGAGACTCATTTGCAGCTGCACTGTAAAGTGAAGAAAAGTGTGCGGGAATTTCCCTCTTTATGAACGTGGAAATTGTGGGAATTATTAAAATTGTGCACAATAGCCGCAATCCCGCGCCGAATTTCAGGCTCTGCAAACTGTTTTATATTAAAATATTAAAGTTGCCCTGGTTCCCCTCCTTTATAATTTCATTATACAAAAAAAAAAAAAAAAAATCATCATATACAGTCATGGGAAAAAGAAAGTACACCCTCCTTGAATTCTGTGGTTTTACTTATCAGGACATAATATAAAAATCATCTGGTCCATAGCAGGTCTTAAAATTAGGCAAATACAACCTCAGATGAACAACAACACATGACATGTTACACCGTGTCATGATTTATTTAACAAACATAAAGCCAAAATGGAGAAGCCATGTGTGAAAAACTAAGTACACCCTTACTGCTTCCATAGGAATTAAGAGGCTAAGTAGTAGCCAGGTGCTGCTAATCAAATGCCCTTGATTAATTGATCATTAGCAAGTGTGACCACCTCTATAAAAGCTGACGTTTTAGCAGTTTGCTGGTCTGGAGCATTCAGGTGTGTGTTAACACAATGCCAAGGAGGAGAGACATCAGCAATGATCTTAGAGAAGCAATTGTTGCTGCCCATCAATCTGGGAAGGGTTATAAGGCCATTTCCAACCAATTTAAAGTCCATCATTCTACAGTGAGAAAGATTAAAACATTCAAGACAGTTGCCAATCTTCTCAGGAGTGGACGGACCAGCAAATTCACCCCAAGGTCAGACCGTGCAATGCTCAGAGAAATTGCAAAAAAACCCAAGAGTTACATCTCAGACGCTACAGGCCTCAGTTAGCATGTTAAATGTTAAAGTTCATGACAGTACAATTAGAAAAAGACTGAGCAAGTATGGCTTGTTTGGAAGGGTTGCCAGGAGAAAGCCTCTTCTCTCTAAAAAGAACATGGCAGCACGGCTTAGGTTTGCAAAGTTGCATCTGAACAAACCACTGGAACAATGTCCTTTGGACAGGCGAGAACAAAGTGGAGATGTTTGGCCATAATGCACAGCGCCACGTTTGGCGAAAACCAAACGCAGCATATCAGCACAAACACCTCATACCAACTGTCAAGCACGGATGATTTGGGCTTGTTTTGCAGCCACAGGACCTGGGTACCTTGCAGTCATTCAGTCAATCATGAACTCCTCTGTATACCAAAGTATTCTAGAGTCAAATGTGAGGCCATCTGTCTGACAGCTAAAGCTTGACCGAAATTGGGTCATGCAACAGGACAATGATCCCAAGCACACCAGCAATCTACAACAGAATGGCTGAAAAAGAAAAGAATCAAGGTGTTGCAATGGCCCAGTCAAAGTCCAGACCTCAACCCGATTGAAATGCTGGGGCGGGACCATAAGAGAGCTGTGCATAAACAAATGCCCGCAAACCTCAATGAACTGAAGCAACGTTGTAAAGAAGAGTGGGCCAAAATTCCTCCACAATGATGTGAGAGACTGATAAAGTCATACAGAAAACGATTACTTGAAGTTATTGCTGCTAAAGTTCGTTCTACAAGCTATTGAATCATAAGGTGTACTTAGTTTTTCACACATGGATTCTACATTTTGGCTTTATTTTTGTTAAATAAATCATGACATGGTGTAATATGTCATGTGTTGTTGTTCATCTGAGGTTGTATTTACCTAATTTTAAGACCTGCTAAGGACCAGATGATTTTTATTATGTCCTGATATATAAAACCACAGAATTCAAGGAGGGTGTACTTTCTTTTTCCCATGACTGTACTTCAAGTCAGGCCAAATCAAAGGTCATCTTTGGCCTGTGGGCCCTAGTTTGGGCATCTCTACATTAAAGGTATATAAGTTATCGTAAAAATTAATTCACCTATGGAGAAAATTAATGCACAAAAATAAAATACCCTTTTTTCTGACGAACTGTGCACTGATGATTCTGATTGCCGCTGGACTGATTTAAGTACATTATCCAATGCAAGTGAAAATATTACTGTAAAACACATGATCGCCTATAATAAATAACATACAGAAAAATAACATTTAGTGAGTCAACTGTGTGTTTTAGTGGTTGTGGCTTTTGCCATTTTATATATGCTATTTTAATATGTCTGCTTTCTATAAACATAGGACACAGAGAGAGAGAGAGAGAGAGAGAGAGAGAGAGAGAGAGCTGTCAGTCTTAGTGTTGACTGGGTCTGGATGATATCTGTCCCTGCCAGAATATCTCCTGAGGGTAGAGCACTTAAAAGGAAACAATGTAAATACAACTTCTCACACTTTCAACACCAGGAAGTGGAATCACACCATAGCCACACAAACTCGCACACATATCCTGTTAAATCCAGAGGCGTGATGCACTATGGTTCCCTGTGGGGATGTACAAAAAAAAAAAAAAAAAAAAAAAAACAGAGCTGAACACACACACACACATGCACTCACACACTCACGCACTAACACACTAACACACTAACACACTAACACACTCTCTCACACACACACACTCACTCACTCACTAACACACTAACACACTCTCTCTCTCTCTCTCACACACACACACACACACACACACACACACTCACACTGGACTGTGTCTGTGTTTTGTCTCAGGACTCCACATGGATCTCTGTGTAACATCTGTATCATAGAAAATCACATTACTGGAGAGTTATAGAGCATAGACTCTAAGTGTGTGTTTCTATGTTTAATGCAGCACTCATGGCCTACAGTCACACAACCAAATTAATTCTCAGAAAATTGAATGTCAGAGGTACAGAACGGGAATTGCTCAGTCAATGTATTTGTGTGTTAGTGTGTATGCACATCTTTATATGGCCTCACATCTCTTCTTGATGCAGTGCTCATTGCCTGCAGTTTTAAGGCAAAATGCAAAGTGTGTGTGTGTGTGTGTGTGTGTGTGTGTGTGTGTGTGTGTGTGTGTGTGTGAAGCAGCAAAGGGAATGATTTTTTACATGCATGTGTATGCATACTGGGTTCTCATTTAAGTTCTTAGTGCTTGTTTTTTATGAAAATGGATGGAAGCTTTGTAATGTTTGATGCGTGTGTCTGCATGTGTTTACAAATGGTATTGTCCTTAAACAGTGTGTGTGTGTGTGTGTGTGTGTGTGTGTGTGTGTGTCCTTTTGTTCTGTTTGACATGTGGAAATAAAATCAAAGCGATAAACTCATCACACACACACACACACACGCGCACACAGATACACACATTCAAATGTGTGAGCTCCCCCATAGGTCTTTGCTCACACATAAAACAAACAAACATGGGCAGTTTTGTAAACAGCACCATTATTTCTTTTTTTTCCCCACATGACAGTGTGTCTAAGCTGCACACGTAGAGGAGACTGGGGCTAGATGTCACAGGGGATATATAAGGTTTTGGTAAAAAAAAAACCAACAACAAAAAAAACACTATTTTGGCATTAACAGCAATTGGGGCATGTTGTCACAGAAGGTCAGTGTGTATACATGAACTGTATGTTTCTTCCTGGGTAATATCTGTGAAAATATTCAAAAGATTTTTTGTAGCCAAGACTTTAAGATATGTGCCTATACTGAAATTGGCTTTCAAAAATAAACCTACCCTGAAAAAGAGTGATTTTACTAGCACCAGTTCCCCCCATTATAGGCTAGTCTTCACTGTTTTTCCAAACATCAAGCATTAAATGTGCAAAATAACAGAAGTTGCATGACTGTTACTGTCATAGTTTCATACTACTGAACACTAAACATGCTTCAGCGAATGCAGATCTTTCATTTCAGTCTTTCATACCTTTAATGAGCGTTCCGGTGACCAGTTTGCTCACAGACACAGCAAACTTCACTAACCCATGTTTGCAACGTCTGGCACAGCCCAACATCCTCGATATCAGCAGGGGTGACTCAGGGTCAGCTAGTCCAAAGCGAGTCTATAACTCAGGAGCAAAGTCAAGAAGAGACTGGACAGTCAAACATGTCCATAAGCAAGGAGAACCACTTAATCTGAAGATTGAACAACCAACTGCAGGTAAACAAAACTAAAATAGCAAATCCTAACAATCTGGACTGAAAAGACTTTGATGAAAAGAGTTTGACAGTCTTTACATTGTCTTCTACAGCAAGTAATCCTTCACCTCTTCTCTCTTCTTTCTCCAGAGAGGTCGGTTTCAACTTCGATGCTTAGATAAAACTACACTGAATGAATCTACTGCTCCAGTGAAAAGACTCCATATGAACTTTCAGAAAACATGAACTTCCTGTCCGGTTTACCCTGAAGAAAAAGGACAGGAAATGGAATGAATAATTGAAGAATGACAGAGGCGCACTGATGAAGTATACAGCAAGCGAACTGACGCACGCAGCCTGAATTCATCTGCTTTTATTCCCACAGTCAGCCTCTCTCTCTCTCTCTCTCTCTCTCTCATTTTACACATTCAGCACTGTTGTGTGGACAGTTCCTCCGAGGCAACGAAGCTGAATCCCCTCCTTCTCACTCTCTATCTTTTTTCTTTCTTTCTTTCTTTAACCCTCCTATTGCATTCTGAACCTGTATCCACGGGTCAATTTTGACCCGGTGGAATTTAAGTTTAGCTTTAAATCATTCATAATCATTCATCACCTAAAACTACATTGTAAGTCATTTATAACTTCTTAACTGTTCATACATGTAAAAAGATTGATATTTTTAGCATGTTAACTGACAAATATAAAAGTTATTAATTAATGTCTTTTTTTTTTTTGAAATAATAAAAAAAAATTAATTCTTTGACATTACAAAATATACATTAACTACATCAAAACCAGTGTGATACATGTGAAGACATATTTTAATCAACATTTATGTGAAATTGTATTTAAATATAACATAATATAAAATTTATATTAACATCTGATGTGAGAATTTCATAACTGCTCATTACAACTTGGTGGTTAAAATGTATGAAACCAGCATATTATTTTTCAACTAAACATCATTAAAACAACTGTACAACTCAAGAATACAATACAGCAATGTCTATTCTATTTACGCTCATGAACTGCTGAAAGTTATTGTGTGAGTATGCTGTAAGCTGGTTCTGCATCAGAGTGTATGGGAAACATTCGAAATGCAAGTTAAATTGTTTATAAGAAAAAATATAATTCATACATTTACAAAAAAATCTACATAACGTCATGTAAAGCTACAGTTGATGCCCGGATCAAAATTGACCCGCAAACACAAAAGCTGTAAAAAATATATATATAAATAAATACATACATACAATTTAATGGTTATATATATAGTTTTATATATGAAGCCAAAGAAAGGATAAAGAAACAGAGAGACAGACAGACAGACAGACAGAAAGAAAGAGAGAGAGAGAGAAAGAGACAGACAGACAGAAAGAAATAAAGAAACAGAGACAGACAGAAAGAAAGAAAGAAAGAAAGAAAGAAAACAGAGACAGACAGACAGAAAGAAACAGAGAGACAGACAGAAAGAAAGAAAAAAGAAAGAAAGAAACAGAGACAGAAAGAAAGAAAAAGAAACAGAGACAGACAGAAAGAAAGAAAGAGACAGACAGACAGAAAGAAAGAAAGAAAGAGACAGACAGACAGAAAGATACAGACAGACAGACAGAAAGAAAGAAAGAAAGAAAGAAAGAAAGAGAGATACAGAAAGAAAGAAAGAGAGATACAGACAGACAGACAGAAAGAAAGAAAGAAAGAAAGAAAGAGAGATACAGACAGAAAGAAAGAAACAGAGAGACAGACAGAAAGAAAGAAAAAAGAAAGAAAGAAACAGAGAGACAGACAGAAAGAAAAAGAAACAGAGAGACAGACAGAAAGAAAGAAACAGACAGACAGACAGACAGACAGACAGACAGACAGAAAGAAAGAAAGAAAGAAAGAAGAGACAGACAGACAGAAAGAAACAGACAGACAGACAGAAAGAAAGAAAGAAAGAAAGAAGAGACAGACAGACAGAAAGAAACAGACAGACAGACAGAAAGAAAGAAAGAAAGAAAGAAAGAAAGAAAGAAGAGACAGACAGACAGAAAGAAACAGACAGACAGACAGAAAGAAAGAAAGAAAGAAAGAAAGAAGAGACAGACAGACAGAAAGAAACAGACAGACAGAAAGAAAGAAAGAGACAGACAGACAGACAGAAAGAAAGAAAGAAAGAAGAGACAGACAGACAGAAAGAAACAGACAGACAGAAAGAAAAAGAAACAGACAGACAGACAGAAAGAAAGAAAGAAAGAATGAATGAATGAATGAATGAAAGAAAGAGACAGACAGACAGACAGAAAGAAACAGAAAGACAGGCAGAAAGAAAGAAAGAAAGAAAGAAAGAAAGAAAGAAAGGAGACAGACAGAAAGAAGAGACAGACAGACAGAAAGAAAGAAAGAAAGAAAGAAACAGACAGACAGACAGAGACAGACAGACAGACAGAAAGAAAGAAACAGACAGACAGACAGAAAGAAAGAAAGAAAGAAAGAAAGAAACAGACAGACAGACAGAGACAGACAGACAGACAGAAAGAAAGAAACAGACAGACAGACAGACAGACAGAAAGAAAGAAATAAACAGACAGACAGAAAGAAAAAGAAACAGACAGAAAGAAAGAAAGAAGAGACAGACAGAAAGAAAGAAAGAATGAATGAATGAAAGAAAGAGACAGACAGACAGGCAGAAAGAAAGAAAGAAAGAAAGAAAGAAAGAAAGAAAGGAGACAGACAGAAAGAAGAGACAGACAGACAGAAAGAAAGAAAGAAAGAAACAGACAGACAGACAGAGACAGACAGACAGACAGACAGAAAGAAAGAAACAGACAGACAGACAGACAGACAGACAGAAAGAAGGAAATAAACAGACAGACAGACAGAAAGAAAGAAAAAGAAACAGACAGAAAGAAAGAAAGAGAGACAGACAGAAAGAAAGAAAGAAAGAAAGAAAGAAAGAAAGAAAGAAAGAAAGAAAGAAAGAAATCTGTCCAAAGATTGGTCTTTAAGAAAATGCAAATAATGTGCAGTAAAATAAGATGCATTTTTAACATTTAAGTTGAAAGGAGACATAAAAGAGAAGAATAAAAAGATAAGCAAGCTGCTGTTATATAAACCTACAACAAAAGATAAATGGAGAAACTGGAGAATTATGAGATTTGCATAAATACACTGACGTCACATGTGAAGTGTTTGATATAGAAGTTTATGAGTTTGTTTACACTGTAATGGATTATGAGGAAAATGATTCACTGTGTGAAGAATTATCACATACCTGCTTATCACCCATGTGATTAAAAAAAAATATTGAATAGATACAGGAGCGTGTTTTTGTGTGTGTGCCCGTGGGAAGTGTGCGACAGATTTTAACATGTCTCTAAATTTACCATCAGTTCATGAGATAAACAGATAGACAGAAAACAAAAGCCTGTAGGGAGAGAGAGAACAAAAGACAACAAAACCTTCTGTTTGAGCACCATATCACTCACAAACAGAGAGAGAAGAGGAAAGAATCAATGAAAATATGTTTCAATCATAGTCTGATAAACGGATAAATCTCATGAAAAAAGCCCAGGTCAAACTTCACCCCAAAATCAAAAGAAGAATTGACATTTTGCATAAAAAAAATGAAGCCTTTTTGTAGGACCATTAAGAGTTTGCATTGTGACATTATTTTCATGACACTTAAGCACCCCATTTCAGTTCTCATTACCATAATGTGTCTGGATGTTTTGCTTTTGAGTTTTTGTAATTCTCATTATTCTAAATGGTGATTCTCATTAGATTCTCATTACTGTCATGCAGTAATGTCATACAGTAAATGTCATACAGTTAACTAAAATAGTCTTTTTACAGCAACAATTACTGTAAAAACATTTTATATTTAAATCAGCATAAATGAAAGGGAGTTTTTTGCTATAGGCTTTAGAGGTCGGTCGATACTGATACCTAAGCTGTTGTTAAAGGTTGATAAACCGATTAATTGGCCGATTGTTTTTAAAATCGATTCATTGAATGTTGCTTACTGTGACGGGCACAGACATAGAGGCGACAAGAGTCCAAAATGAATAAAATGCAGTTTATTGTGCAACTAAAATCCTTTTAACAATGAACAAGCCCTAAATATTTTGGGGACACTTATTCTGAAATGTCTATGCTTCCAGCTCACACAAACACTTAAGGGAACAAAATATGCACTCTTACAATCATCTACAATATATACTGCAATATAAGCACTATATAGTAAACATTGTCAATAAATATGGAATGATCAGTAATTAATCTATAGTAAAAGATCAGCGATCACTTGTCATAATTGTCCGATATTGCAGTAATCCGTTATTGTATAATGTAGAGCCTAGGAGGGCGGGGCCAGGCTGGAATGAGACACACCCGGTCCCCAATCAGCCTGATGGGGCGCGCGAGGGATAAAGGCGGCCGGGGACGACAGTTCGAGAGAGAGAGAATTGCAGACAGCTGTACTGTGTGTTTTTGGTTGTGTGTTTTTGGTTAATAAATTATTATTTAAGTTGTCAAGCCGGTTCTCGCCTCCTCCTTTCTGGGTTTCGGCACCAGTGTAAGGGGGTTCAGTGGAAAGGAGGAGGCGAGAACCAGCTTGACAACTTAAATAATTATTTATTAACCAAAAAACACAACCAAAACACACAACCAAAAACACACAGTACAGCTGTCTGCAATTCTCTCTCTCTCGAACTGTCGTCCCCGGCCGCCTTTATCCCTCGCGCGCCCCATCAGGCTGATTGGGGACCGGGTGTGTCTCATTCCAGCCCGGCCCCGCTCTCCTCGGCTCTACATATAAAAACAGAAATTTTTTTTTCCTTTTCTCTAGGAAGACCATCAGTCCAAATCGACATGAACATTAACATGAAATTATTATTAACTTATATCTATTTAACAACAAAACCTCTTCAGAGTGCTGTTTTTTATGACCTTACTGTAACAAATTAGACCCCCCCCATCAACCCCAGAAATTGAAAACTCATCGTATCTGCACAAATCATAACTAACATTTTTTGTTTATTATTCAAAATGTTTCCAGCTTTTATTTTGTCACATTGTTCTAACCATTTGAACAGCAAATGTTAGCGTCCTCTCCACCTTGTCAGCAAACATGCTGTTCTCCAATGCAGCAATTAAATATAAACAATTTAATTATCAAACCAACTACTTTTAAATTTTAGTTGTCTTAAATGATTGATTTATAGAATCATGACTATATGTAATGATAATGTGTAATAACTTGAATAACGTTATTTAGAATAGCACCTTTTAGCAACTTAGCACAAAGTGCATCACCACATAAAAACGCATAATAATACATAATAAACATTCACAAAGTAGTAGTAAAAGAAAGTCTTGACAAATGAGTTTTTAAACGAGATTTAAAAACACAGATTCGGCAGATCTACTATCTTAGGGCAGGCTGTTCCATAATCGTGGGGCCTTCACTACAAAAGCTCTATCACCTTCAGTTTTACATCTGGATTTTGGAACAGCCAATAGTTCACAACAAGAAGATCTAAGAGGTCTAGCTGTTTTGTAAGGTCTAAATAGTCCATGCAGAGTTTATATTTCACCTCTAGAGGCTACTAAAGAGACTTCCAGCACCGAAAACAGAGGAATAAAACAGAGGGGAAAAAAAACAATTGTCAACTATCGCTGTTGATATTTGTTAACAACAGATAGTTACAAAAACGAACTTTCAATGTTGAATAATCATTAAAACTGACATACTGGGGGGCCTGGGAAGCTCAGCGAGTAAAGACGCTGACTACCACACCTGGAGTCACAAGCTCGAATCCAGGGCGTGCTGAGTGTCTCCAGTCAGGTCCCCTAAGCAACCAAATTGGCCCGGTTGCTAGGGAGGGTAGAGTCATATGGGATAACCTCCTTGTGGTCGCTATAATGTGGTTCTCACTCTCAGTGGGGTGCAACGTGAGTTGTGCATGGATGCCGCGGAGAATAGCGTTAACCTCCATACACGCTATGTCTCCGCGGTAATGCACTCAACAAGCCACGTGATAAGATGCACGGATTGACGGTCTCAGATGCGGTGGCAACTGAGGTTTGTCCTCCACCACCCGGATTGAGGCGAGTCACTACGCCACCACAAGGACTTAGAGCGCATTGGGAATTGGGCATTCCAAAATGGGGAGAAAAGGGGAGAAAAAAAATGATATATCGGTTTATTACTGTTGATTTTTGAGGATAACCAGTAGTTACATAAACTACCAGTGTTGATTAATCAGTAAAACGTATACATCTGTTTATTGCCATTTTTGTCAATAACCGATAGTTACATAAATGAAATATCGATGTTAAATAATTAGTAAAACCAATATATCGGTTTATCACTGTTGACTTTTGAGGATAACCAGTAGTTACATAAACTAACGATCAGTATAACCTATTGTGATGATGAGGAGGGTGTAGCCGGGCCGTGAGGACACACGCCCAGCGCTGAATCGTCTTAATCAGCCGGGAGGGGGATAAGGACGAGCCGGAGACACTGAGAGAGAGAGAGAGAGAGAGAGAGAGAGAGAGAGAGACGCACAAAGCTGTGTGTGTGCGTCTTAGTTTGATTTGCATTTTATGTTATGTTTAAGTTCAGTTTTTATTCAAATTTTGCGTTGACTGTTCAGCTGGTTCCCACCTCCTCCTTGCCCATCTTAAGAACCTTGTTACACCTATACATCTGTTTATCGCTGTTTATTTTTGTCGATAACCGATAGTTACATAAAAAAAACAATCAATGATGATTAATCAGTAAACCGATATATCGGTTTATCGTTGTTGATTTTTGTCGATAACCGATAGTTACATAAACAAACTATCAGTGTTGATTAATCAGTAAAACCGATATATCGGTTTATCGCTTTTGATATTTGTCGATAACCGATAGTTACTTAAACGAACTATCAGTGTTGATTAATCAGTAAAACTTATACATTGGTTTATTGCTGTTGATTTTTGTCAATAACTGATAGTTACATAAACGAAATATCGATGTTGAATAATCAGTAAAACCAATATATCGGTTTATCACTTTTGATTTTTGTTGATAACCGATAGTTACTTAAACGAACTATCAGTGTTGATTAATCAGTAAAACCAATATATCGGTTTATCACTGTTGATTTTTGAGGATAAACAATATTTACATAAACTAACGATCGGTGTTGATTAATCAGTAAAACCTATTGTGACAAGGTGGAGGGCGTGGCCGGGCCGTGAGGACGCACGCCCAGCGCTGAATCATCTTAATCAGCCGGGAGGGGGATAAGGACGAGCCGGAGACACCAGAGAGAGAGCTGTGTGTGTGCATCTTTGTTTGATTTGCATTTTATGTTTGAGATCAGTTTGTTATTCAAGTTTTACGGTGACTTTTCAGCTGGTTCCTGCGTCCTCCTTGCCAATCTTAAGAACTTCGTTACACCTATACATTTGTTTATCGCTGTTGATTTTTGTCGATAACCGATAGTTACATAAACAAACTATCAATGTTGATTAACCAGTAAAACCGATATATTGTTCGATCTCTAATACGTTCGTTAAAAATGGAGGTGAAATGTGCTTAAATGTAATGAAATGAATGTCACTATTCAAAAAATCTTAATGATATTAAAAAAATTCAGCTTCCTCTCCACGCAAAATATAATATCTGTCTTGTCTCTCCTTTCTTTTGATTTTGGAGTGAAATTTGACGTGGACTTGTTCTTGACATGTTTCGTGAGATTTAACCATACTAACATCTCTGCTCATGTAAACATAGAAAGATATACAAAAGAAACTTTAAAAAGCACAGAGATGACACAAGACAGCATGCTTGAGCTAACACACACACACACACACACACACACTCAAACTGTCACAGAAGGGTCTTCTTGGAAACAGCTGCTACCCTTGGATACATCAGACCATCTGGAACACAACATCCCTCACACACACACACACACACACACACACACACACACACACACACACACACACACACACACACACACGTTGGTGTGGCTATCCTTATGAGGACTCTCCATAGACATAATGATTTCTATACTGTACGAACTATACCCTAACCCTAAACCTAACACTCACAAAAAACTTTCTACATTTTTACATTTTCAGTAAAAATGTTTAGTATGTTTTTTAAGCGATTTGAACTATGGAGACACTAGAAATGTCCTCATAAACTACATTTATAGCATAATACCCTTGTAATTACCAGTTTGTAACCCCCCAAAAAAATCCGTGTAAACCACTTAAACCAGTAATGGCAATAATAACCATATTGTTTACATTTTGGGAATGTGAGTGGTTCCTGCCTGAGCAAAACTCACCACCACAATTAGTTTTCTGGGTGGTTGTTAGGATTTCACTATATGGTTGCTAAGGTGTTCTGGGTGGTTGCTAAGTGGATGCTTACAAGTCAAGTGTCCATGACATTCCTGTCTCTAGATATGGCTCAGGTCTCCCCTCTGATTTTTTCACCCATTAAATTTGAATTTGATTTAGTTGTATAGCTGCAATAATAGGTTGAACAATTGTTGCTAAAAGGATCAGTATAAACATAGTGAGATCGTTAGAGCAAAACACTCTGATGATTATACTATGTGCAAACCAGTGTCAGAAATGAACTGTTTATTAAGGGGCGAATTCGTCCCTAAATTGATTTTATGTGTTATGTTTTACCTTATTTTTTAATCAAAATCACTCCATAACAGATGCACATTCAACAACACTCACCTCTGTGACAGCAAATACAGATATATGACATCTACAGGTCACTACAGAGTCTAAATCTATAGCTAGATTGGCCTAAAATAGAATATTATGAAATGTATCAAATGTTATAACAGAAAAAATAACAGACTACAGGGGCACTGTAATTATTTGGGACATTATGACTTTCAGTGGTATATATTTGCCCCAAACCCTGGTTATTTTCTGACCTTGTGAACAAATATAATCACTTATTTTAATATTTACAGGAAATTCACTTCAGAAACAAAATAACAATCAAACGCACTTGATTGAGTCAGAGTTAATGTTAATTCTCTCCATCTCGAGATGTAAAAAATAGATCATCCAAAAATGAAAATTGTTCAGTCAATTGCTCACCTTTATTTCATTCCAAACTCATTACTTACTTCCATGTTATATGGGTATAAAATGACACAACAAAAAGCATATGACATAATTTTCATTTTTGATTGAACTACTCCTTTAAAAACACTTTTTTGGCGCAACATTTTACTCTATTGCACTCTAACACTTTTAGTTTTTCTGGTGCAGTTAACACATTACAAGTGTGAACGGATTTCTATTCTAAGACATGAGGAGTGAAAACAGGAGAGAAACTCATAATAGTTGATGTGTAAATAGACAGAGAGAGAGAGATGTTCATTGGAGGGTAAAGTCTCTGCTCAATGAACTGTGCTTCTCAAGGGATCGGTAAGCAACATTTGGCACCGTCTATCAAAGCTCTCTAATGACAATACAACATAACAAATATACACACACATACAGTGGTGCAGCAAGAGACAAATCAGCATGCACAGAGCCCTGCTTTGCATAAACAGACAATTAAAGACGCCTTGAGAACCGCTGAAAAACTGTCACAGAGTCCAAAAGTGAAAGAGGCAAATTCTTCAGAGAAACAAACTGCGGTAAAACCACCTGCTTTGAAACCCAATCCCTCTCAAATTACGCTCACTGCTATAACAGGTTTCTCTTACTCAACAGATGCAGTTATTTCTTGGCTGCACAAACAAATATGATTTATTAAACACAAAAGTGGGCTGTTGGACTGTCAGCATGAGCCATGAATTGAGGAAAGAATCCTCAGAGGTCTTTGGTTCTCTAGGAGTGATTTGGAGTCTGTATTACCTCTCTTGTTTTGCACCCTGTACAAATTATCTGAAAACAATCATAGCACTCTTAGGCCCAAAACATCCAAGCACATGAACGCAAGTACACATTGCATTCTTAGCCTTGCCACAAGAGGCGCTAGAGTCTGCATTATCATTAAGTGTCTTCATCTACTGTAAGTTTTCTCTTTTGTACAGTATCAGTGTTTGTGTCCTTGTGTAGACTATGTTTCTGACCTAACTTGCTCTTGTACGTTTGAAAATGAACTATTTATAAACAAATTAAAACTAATTCCATGGTTCCTGATAATGTCTCCCAGGGGGAACATATATAGGAAGAAAAGCAGAGGACCTAAAACTGATCCCTGTGGCACTCCATACTTAACTTTAATTTGATCTGACAGTTCCTCATTTACACAGACAAAGTGGTAGCAGTCAGAGAGATAGGACTTAAACCAAGCTAATGCCTGTCCACAAATGCCAACATAATTCTCAAGCCTATCCAAGAGAATGTCATGATCTATCGTGTCGAAGGCAGCACTAAGATCTAAAAGCACTAGAAGAGAAATGCATCAGATGATGAGTAAGTCATTTGTAACTAAGTGCAGTCTCTGTACTGTGATGGGGCCTAAATCCTGACTGAAATTCTTTATATATTATTTCTCTGTAAAAATTAACATAGTTGGGAGGACACTACCTTTTCTAGTATGTTTGACATAAATGGGAGATTTGAAATCAGTCTATAATTAGCCAATTCTCTTGGATCAAGCTGTGGTTTCTTGATAAGCGGTTTGATAACTGCCAGTTTAAAGTTTCTTGGGACATGCCCTAAAGATAATGAGGATTTAATCATATTAAGAAGAGGTTCTGAGATTACAAGAAACAGCTCTTTTAGGAGTTTAGTCGGTATTGGATCTAACACACATGTTGTTGATTTTGACGTTTTGATTATTTTTGTTAGTTCTTCCTGACCTATAACAGTGAAGGATTGAAGTTGCTTGTAGGGAATCATTTTAGACTTCTGGGGTGCTGTGGCAGACAGATGCGTAATTCCAATTTTGTTTCTGGTGATTTCGATTATATCAGTAAGTAAATTAATCAAGTCATTACTACTATGCTGCAATGGAATATCTGGTTCAATAGAAGTTTTATTCCTAACCAATTTAGCCACAGTACTGAATAAATACCTAGGATAGTTGTGGTTATTTTCTATGAGTTTGCTAAAATATGCAGACTTGGCAGTTTTTAGAGCCTGTCTGTAGTTAGAGACGCTATCCTTCCATGCACCGTGAAATACCTCTAATTTTGTATTCTAACACTTACCCTCCATTTTCCAAGCTGCTCACTTGAGAGAATGAGTGTGATCATTGTACCATGGTGCAGGATTTTTCTCATTAACTTTCTTTAATCGAAGGGGGTGACACTATCTAGTGTGCTAGAGAAGACTGTATCCATATTTTCTGTGACAACATCAAGTTCTTCTGAACTTTTTGGCGTACTGAGGATTTGAGACAAGTCTGGAAGATTATTAGTGAAGTTATCTTTAGTAGTTGAAAGAATAGTTCTACCTGAATGATAACATTGCATAGATTAAGTTACCGTGCTAAGCGTAGCATACAAGAGTTGAGGTAATGATCTGTGATATCATCGCTCTGCGGCAGAATTTCTATAGTATCAACGTCAATTCCATATAACAAAATTAGATCTAGTATATGATTTTGCAGATGGGTTGGACCTGTCACATTTTGTCTAACCTCAACAGAGTTGAGAATATCGATAAATGCTAACCCCAGTGTATCATTTTCATTATTTATGTGGATGTTGAAGTCACCGACTATTAAAGCTCTATCCACAGCAACCACTAGATCTGACAGAAATTCAGCAAATTCTCTTAGGAATTCAGAATGTGGCCCTTCAGATGAGGCTCATGTTTATAACAATAACCTGAGGGAGTAGATTCATTTAAACGAATAAATTAATCAGTTTTAATCCAGGTTTCAGTCAAACAGAGCTAATCCAAACTATGATCTGTAATAATTTCATTTACAATTAGTGATTTGAAAGAAAAGCTATCTAATGTTTAGTAGTCCTACCTTTATATGACGTTTATTTTCAGTTTGTTTGTTATTTTCAAGTTTGACATCAACAACATTTTTCTAAATGACTTAATGAGGGTTTTGTGTTTGGTAGTTCGGGGAACAGACACAGTCTCTAAATGATATATAGGTGATTCTTTCTCTATGTGTTGTAGTTTATTTGACTTGTGTGATGTCTCAAGGCAGCTAGAAGATGTTTAGATTAGCCAGTTTGTCTGCTTACTGACCTGGGCCCTAGTTAGTCAAATACTATCACTATTAAGACTTTGAGCCATATTACTAGAGAGGAGAGCTTCACCTTCCCTGGAGGGATGGAGTCCGTCTCTCTTTAGCAGGTCAGTTCTTCCCCAAAAACATAATTGTTTTGCCCTACGATTATGCTGCGAGACATCACCCAAACGCCTTGTTACGGGGGCTCTACAGCCGGAACCAAAGTGTGTGTGTTACTCGCTGTACTACCAGCATGCATAATAGTATCTACAGGCTTCTCTTTCTCGCTGACCTCCACTAACGTTCGGATGCGTGTCTCTAACTCATTAACCTTCTCTGTCAGCCTGACTAATTGCTTACATTTATCACATGTGAATCCCTCACTGCTGATGGAAGAAGCTATAGTAAACGTGGCATGTAATGCACAAAGTGGATGCCATGACTTACCGCAATTGGTTGTTGTTGTTGTGGTTATGGTTTTTTATCAGTGGGGGTTTGAGATCGATGTGAATCCCTCACGCTATGGGAAGCTCCACCCAGGATTGATGATCTTTGAAGTTCTGGCAAACTAGCCACAAACTTGCCATTCATTATTTTCACATACAAATAAGCTTGTGATTTGCCGCAACTATTTGCCAGAATTTTTCAGATCTTCACCGGTAGTGATGAACCTGCAGCAAACCTTTGGCAACAATGGACAATTTGATGCAAGTTTTCCGCTAAGCTTATTTGCATGTGAAAATGATCAGTGGTGAATTTGCGACAAGTTTGCGGCAAATTTGCAATGAATTCCAGATTTTTGCAAGGATTTTCTTAATATGAATATTGCCAGAATCTTCGCTTCGTCGTTGATACTGCACACCTTCACAGCCAGTAGATTGTTTTCTACTTCCCTGTTGTGCTCCAACAAACGGGCGAGACTTTGCTTTTCCATTGATGCAGCACAGCTTCAGCGAGTGGATTATTTTCCACACCCCTCTGTGCTCCAACAGAAAGTGCATCCTTTATCACTACTCATTTGAAAACACTATTGCTCTTGAGACTGGGTTTTGTTTCTATTGTACGAAAGCACTGAAAGAGCCATTTACTAAACAACATCTTTTTCAAGATGCTCATGCTCAGGCGATGATGTGTGCATTGGGGGACAGAGCGTCAAAGCGCCATCTGCCCAAAAATTGCAGTGATTGTAAAGAGCTTTAGAAATCGTCACACCTGGGCAGAGTTTCCCATAGTGTCAGCAAATAACGCAGCATATCGTTCCCTCCTTTCAGAAAACCAGGCTTACAGTCGTAACCATACCATTTTCCTAACCAACCACTGGGAATGATGATTCTGATTGCAGCTGGACTGATTTCCGTTTCCGTTTTGCATAAGAAGCTATGTAAAAACGACCTAAACAAGTAATCCTGAGAGAGAACAACTACCATTTTAAGTGTTAAATGAAGTAAAACTGAGTTCAGGCTTAACTTGTATTGTTGTTGGCTCTCATAACAACTCAAAGTAGTAATTGATATCAACTAACCCCGGGCCATCGCTTCATTTCATTTACCCACTCTGTCAAAAAACGGCATAGCGACTCTTTAAAGTATCGGCAATATGGAGCCATGTGCTTTCTTTGGGCAATTTTTTCAAATTGAATACACTAAACATCACAAATCTGCTAAAAGCAACTGCCAACTAGAGGGAAACAATGGATACCGCAAAACAGAAACGGCCTAAATCATTAAATACCAGTGTTCAGAAACAAGGTCAGTGCCGGTCCTACCCCATTTGGCACCCTAGGCGTGCATTTCAGGCATCGCTCCGATTCACGAGCCCCGTACTCGTGAGTCTATGGCTATGTTCTCAATGGCATACTATCCCCCCTTCAAACCTTGGTATTTTTTATAATATATTATAGTATTTATATGGTAGGCTACTCCAGGGAACATGTCCTATAAACATGGTATTGACTTGATAATTTTTGGTACTTTAAAGTGCTTTCATGTAATGTTAGTTCTTTGATACACCTTTAGTTACAAAATGTCTTTCCTGCAGTAGACAATCGTTCACAGGCTGCACACGCACTCATGAACATAACCTTCTTTATCAATGGCAAATGACTGAATCCAACTGCAGGTTTTATTTCAGTGAAGTGAACGTTAATATCCACATCATTCAGCACTGTTTTTGTTCTCTGTCTTCTAAAGCATCCCATTACTGTTTTACTGCATGACAAAGAGCTTCAAATGATTCAGCCTGCATGTTAGACAAATTCATTGAGAAGAACCGACTCAAAAGAGTGATTATTTCACGCATTTCGGGCATCGCTCCGATTCACGAGCCCCGTGCTCGTGAGTCTATGGCCATGTTCTCAATGGCATACTCTCCATACTTCTCTCACTGTTTTTGCCAAACATAGATATAACAGAATCTGTAAGAGTAGTATGGTAGTAAAGCATTTAGGACACGGTCTATATGTTCTGTGGAGGGTGCCACGACACGTTATCGGAACGCACAGGGCGCATTTTGTTCGACACAGATTGGACACATGCTAAAATTGGCTCGGTAGATCGGCACCCCCAAAGCGATGACGCCCTAGGCGGTCGCCTATGTCTCCTAATGGGTTGACCGGCTCTGAACAAGGTGGATAGAGCGTAGTGACACAGCTTGATGTCATGTGTCGTTGCATTCCGAAATTTTAGAATCGCAATTTATGATGAAACACACATTTTTAAATACAAACACTTTTAACAATTTTTATTTCATGCATACAATTTTATTGCATTCTGAAATGTGCCATCACAACTCAAGTGCACTGTGACGAGGAGGAGGGCGGGGCCAGGCCGTGACTACGCACGCCCGGCCCCCAATCGGGCTAATCAGCCGAGGAGAGGGATAAGTTCAGCGGATGCGGCAGATCGAGAGAGAGAGAGCACATTTTCAGCATTGCCACAAAGGGTGCTATAGCGGATAATTGCACACAGTCTGCTACATCGGTCTTCTGTCAGTTTTCTCTTTCAGGTCAACTACTGTCAAGGTGGAGCAAGCATTATGCAGTTACGTGTTGCGTTCTGAGCGTTGACGCAATGTGCGCTATAGCAGGCATCAGCATAAAGATTTCACTTTCAGCTCATCTACTGTCATGAGTCATCAGTTTTGAGTGATTAGGCCATTGCAGACACTTTTAAAATCCAGATTTAATGTGTAACTCCATTACTGTAAGCAAAATCAATCAACTAATTCAGATGACAGTCTTTAAAAACTAGCCTTCAACTGTCTTTCTACAATAACAATGTATGATACGACAAACAGGTGAATGCTAGAGAGAGACGCCGTCTAACAACATGAAGTGTTTATTTTGTGTTATATGTGTTGAGTGTAAATATGACATGAGTGGAGTGTTTATGTCTTTGTCATCACTCATCTAAGCTGTGTGTCCTTGGACTGATCTGTCTGTTAGAAACCTATTTCACGGCCTCTAGAGTAAGTGTGTGTGTCAGGGTTGTGCACCATTCAGAATTGAATGATGACTTTCAATTCCTGAGTTTGGTTTGAATTTGATTTGAGCCATCAAAAAGGATGTAGAATTGAAATGGAATGAAAATTAATAATAAATTAGATTTTTCAGTCTAACATGAAACATGTTAGCAAATGTTCATATGCATAACAAATGGGGTATTTCCAGAAACATTACACTGTAAAAAAAAATAAATAAATAAATAAAAAAAGAAATGTCCTTTAGATCACGTAAACAATGCTGAAAAAATATTGAAATATTTACTTGATTTGCGTTTTTTTTTTTTTTTTTTTTTTGGCACAAGTAATGCATCACAACTACTTAAATTCTTAAGTCGAACCAGTACTCACAGCAGGGAGTTTGATTACTGCAGTTATTTGAGTTCAAATTGGCCTACACAAAATGTTTGTGGTTCAGTCCCATTTACACCCTTCCCAGCATTCACTGCATTAAAATGAAACAGATTAATTCAACTTAAAAAGGCAACGCAAACTTAATTTCTTTATGTTCTAGAAACATCACTTTTTACAATATTAATAATAAATATAATAAAATGTGTAATGTTTAAAATGGAAATTTGTGTTTCATTTATTTCACTATATTTAAACATTTTCATTTTATGGACCATGGTGGATGAACACTTCATTTCCAGAAATGCTCTAATTTGCTCAATATAGACTCAAATTTTCAATCTATTTTTATATAGTTATCTGAAAATAACAAAAACAAAATGTACAAAAACAAATCTTTTGATGGCTATGATAATTAGAATAAATACTTTTTTTTTTTTTTTTGAGAGAGAGAAATGTTGTCTATAAGTTACAAAATAATGCTACCTATTAGGGAATAAACAGGCATATATTAAAAAATAATGTAATTATCTAAATATGTCTTGGACTAATAAAATTGTGTAGTGTGACTGTGTTGTATTCCACTGAATTGCAATTCAGTAAATTCCACTTCTTATCATTCCGATTCAAAACTTCCTGTGGGGCGTGGCCAATTCAAATTCCAACTCATGAATCGAAAGGGAGGTCATTCTGAAATTCTGAATTTTGCAAAACCCTGGTGTGGGTGTGTGTGTGTGTGTGTGTACTGCTACAATCTTTCTAGAAGCAACTCCTGTAGAATATTTTTTTTTCTACCCAAACACATTTGCTTCCTTATCCCCTCATTATTTTAAATGTTAAACAGGATGTAGGATGGATTGTCACGTCTCTCACCTTAAAACACTCTAATGCAGGAATCTGAGATGATACCTGAACTGAATCATAATGTAAAGACAACGCAACATTCAGTATTTAGTGGAGTTTCGTGAGGAAAGCATTACTTTTAAACCCACTGTGTTAATTTTTGGGCCTCTAGCAACACCAAAGGCCCTATTTTAAGAACTCTTGCCTATGCGATTAGTCATGCAAAGTCAAAGGGCATGGCCATGAAGTTTTGGTATTTTCATGCAAGCATGCACTAAGTCTAGGCGCAAGTGGGTTTGGCAAAATTGCGTGAACAATACGCTAATGGGCTGGGTCAAGTGCAATTTAATTTTGAAGTTCTTCTCCGGTTATTACACCATCTGTGTTCTATTATACAGTCCATTCCCTCAAGCACCAGCGATATAAATAAAGACAAAACATTCATAAGAAGTTGATAGTGTAAATGCACTGTATGCAATGAATTAGAAGAATAGAAATATGGACTTGCGTGCTTTTGTGCATTAACTGCATCCTTGGTGAATGTCTGGCATATTTACAGTATATGACACTGACACGCTCCTTTTATATGCATGGAAAATGCGGTTCTCGTCATGATTTGGATGTAGGCTCCATCAAATAATAGAGAATGTAAGTATTATTAATCATTTTCATCTACTGACACTCAAATCATGGCTAGTATTAACAGTGATTATATGCAAAACTACTTCCTTAATGATATTAATAAAATACGTGTCCTGAGATATCTCACCGTTCTCTGTGACAGCGGTTGACTTTGTAAACAGCAAACAAAAATGTGTTTGCGGACATTAATGCTCTTCACCTGTCAATCATTTTGCTCATTCTTATTTGAAGCGGATCATTGGGGCTATGATTCATAATGTTTGTCAGTTGAGGGCGCTTTTGTGCCACTGTTGAATTTGACAGCCACAGGAACAAACAAAGCTGCTCTTTTGCTCAGTTTTGGTCTCAAAATTATCTTTGGGGAGCGGGATTTTGGAATGAGGGGGCGTGGCTAATTCAATGGCTCAGTCACGTGAAAGTTTGTCAGGAACATAATTTTATGTTCCACTATATTCTCAGAGTTTGGACATTAATTTTATTACCACCTGCTGGTGGAATCTCCAAACTGCAAATACAGGAACTGATTTTGGACTTTGCGCTTAGATTAGACGTGGTTCTCCTACGTCTTAGCGCAATGACCTGTTTCTCGGGAAGTTAGAAAATTGCACTTTGGGCCACTTCATTAACATACAATACACCCATGGTTAGCGCAAACACTCTCACCCATGCCCACTTGCACTTTGAGCTGGCATGAAAATTGCACTTAGAATTAGCGCTCTCCTGAAGATTGGATAAGTAGCAGCACAAAGGCATTGTGCATTGCGCTGCGCTTAGCACGGTCACGAAAATAGAGCCCCAAATGGAATTGCAAAAAATAAGGCGGTTTTCAAACAGGTTTCTTAAACACTACTCCATCTGTCATTGGTCGGCCAAACAAAGTGCCTCTTACATTATTTGAAAACATTCAGTGCTGCAATTCTTGGGCCTTACGTTTGTGAACGGCATCCCGTTTGGTGCACAATAATGTTCGGTCAACCATTCTCTATCATGGTCTCTCTTTCTTTCTAGCAAACACAAACACATTTTCTCTCTCTTGCTCATTTTCCTGCAGTAAAAAACATAATCACCCCTCGCTTGCTGTGTTTTGCTGAGGTGTGCATGGTTTAGATGGTAGCACATCTTCCCCCAAAGCAGCATTAAATGACAGCAATAAACCAGCGTACATTACCGGTGTGGCCTGCACCAAGGCCAATATATTCTGTGTGTGTGTGTGGGAGAGAAAGAGAGAGAGCTCAGGAAGTAAACTGAAAATTTCTAACACATTAATCTTCAATTAAACTACCATTACATTGCACACAGAGGGAGGTGAAGGTTTCACAGTGTACATTTAAAATCTGATTACGTCCATGGAAAACCTTTAGAGAAATGTGTTGCCATCTGGTGGCACCAAGCAGACATAATGCTTAGCCACACAAGATCTTCCTGATTCCTTAAAGTTCAACTCTAATATTTACAATGAATGATTAGAACTAAGACAATAAGTATCATGGCACCAGGGGGTAACTAGAGAGAGGGCAGGGTGGGCAGCTGCCCTAGGGCCCGGGGGGTGAGAGGGGGCCCGCAACGGTTGACCGTAGGCCTGAGGGGTGATGAAAAACAACCAAGACCCCCCAAGGAAGGGCCGACAGTTTCTATGCACTGATTAAAGTTTACTTGCAAGATCCAAGTTACGCCACTGCACGGCACTATGGTACATTAACAGGATCAGATGGCAATACCATGGTACTTTAATATGTATAATGCTACAGAATGAATATATTCATGTACCATGATATTTACATAGTAGTTATCATTGTACTACCATGATATATGTCTAAAAAAAAATGTATCGCCATGGTACATGTATAAAAAAAATAAAAAATACAAATAATAATAATAATAATAATAATAATAATGTATTACCATGATACCATGCCTATCAAAACATGGCAGTGCATGCACTCAAAAAAAGATAATTTTAAGATTTACTTCTCAATTTCATAATTTTTTTTAATAAAATTAAATTGAGTAGTCTTAAAAATAATTCTAAAAAAAAAGCTAAATATTTTAATTTTCATTAATTACATTTTGTTAAAAAAAAAATTCACAATTAAATAACATTGAATTTTGTTATGAAATTGAAATGTGTCAATCTTAAAAATATGCTAAAATATTTTTTCTAGTGTGCTACTTTTTGTCATTTTTAGGGGTCCAAGTATCAAAAGTAAACGTTTTGTTTTGTTAATCCTTGTAAATCTGCAAACACCATACCTACAAAGTAACTAGAGTACTTATTAATGAAATTACTTTGCCCCTGACAGATCTGTTCTTTCATATTTGTACATTTTGGTCATTTTGGTGACTTTTCCAAACTGCTTTGACTCCGATAACTGCCACTTGCGGCTGTCTTTTGTAAGTGATGTCACTTTAATTTGCTCACAGTCAGTCCTGGTTTAAACTGCCAACAAATGATAGCATATACATTACATGGATGTTAAAAAGCATTTCATCTTCGGCTGAATGGTACAAAGAAAGAGAAAAAACTGGAGAAACCACTGATCTACTCTACTGTCTGCATGTCTAGAATTAGAAGCAGAAATTAGGTATTGATATCTTTCTCTTTTGTAAATTATTAGCTTCCACCACTGTTTGTTTAACTTGTGCAGTGGTTTTAATAGCGCATGGACGTGGTAGTTATCCAATTATCTGCTCATATCAAACATCACACCACCGTCCAGCACTGAGAGTCCAGGTCAGGCCGACCTGAACATTGAACTCTGAACCCTACACTCATCAGGTGCGTGTTGGAAGGGTAACAGGTGTGAACAAAGTAGAGTAGGACAGTAGAGTACCTGATTACTTGAATATTGAAATATGTATTAGTACAATGGACTTCTTACACTCTCTGAGGTCTCATTGCATTTACAAAAACAGCACCACAGAGCAGAAAGACAGACAGACAGACAGACAGACAGACAGATATTTTAGAGAGTTTCAGTTCGCAGTAATGATGATTTTGATGGAAGATTGAGGCATTTTGGTAGTTTATGTCCTGTGGTGGGTTAATGAACAGCATGTTGCATTCTCACATCATCTGTCCTTGTGCTGAACTCTGTGCTTTCATCTTGAGTAACTAAATTAAGAAAGTTAGATTTAAATGTTGGGTTTCTGTGAAGCCATATTAGTATATTATATCAGTGTGTTATAATTTTATATGCATGCACAGTAATTGTCACGCTACTTTTAAACAATAATTTTGTTGTATAGACACGTGCTCTCTTATTCATTTTATTTATGGCATAATATTTACTGCTTAAAATCAAAAGCTTATACACTAATGGATAAAATATGATTGTGGTCAAATTGACAACATGTAATTAATTTGATATGGGGGATTTCTAATGAGGATGTTAATTAAAAAAGGAGAGATAAATACATTAAAGATTAAGCTTAGATTTAATTTTAAATGAATTTATTTTTATATAAAAAAATAATAAAATGCTATTACTTTAAAAATACTTTATACTTTAGTACATGTTACTTGTGTGTGTTTTATATATATATATATATATATATATATATATATATATGTACACACACACACACACACACACACACTTTATACATAATAATATGTGATCATATTTTATTAATTATTCTGTACACGTCACATTTTAATGTTGTTCTTGCTTATTGTTATTATTACTATTATTTTTATCTATGCATTTAGATTTTAATTGTGTCTATGGTGCATTGCTTATTGCATTGGCCTATTTAATTAGTAAATACCTAAAAATAAAAAGTCTAATTTGATTTCTTAATTAATATTGTAACATTATTTATACATTTCTGCTCATTTGTAATTGTAGATTGTAAAGGCATATTATAGTAGCTAACACGTGAATAGACTATAAACGTTTGCTTTCAACATTAAATACAATGTAATGCAACAACACAATAACAATACAGTATTCTGTGGCCTACAGCATACCCATAATACCACACATAAAGGATTAATGGAACAAATTAATTCATTGCACATGAAAAGGTGGCCGGTTACTTCACACGTTTTTCTCAACACCCTTAAGCTGCATTAATTGTGCTCTCCTGTCACACAGTATGAGGCAATATTGCGCAACGAGCGCGCGTTCCTGTCCCGAGCGCGCGTAGAGACGCGTCAGCACATTTTCTCAAAGAAGCCGGTGCGCACGTGGCGCTCTGTTGATCACACCAGCAGCGTTTCTTTCCTTGTTGTGTAATTCTGCTTCATCTGATTCCTTAATAAACCCGAGGAGGAGGATACCGACGTTTCTCTCTCACTCTCTCCGTCTTTTGTTCTCCAATCAGAGAGAGAGTTTGGACATGGGCTCATCCCGCAATGACGCCTCCCTCTCCGTGGGTTCATGTTGAGCCTCTCTGAGCGCGTGTCGAGTCCGGGCTTGTGGTAAGACTGAACTGGGGAACCCCGTTCCAGCACTTCACACTGATCATAAAACCTCCAGATTTGCTAAACGTCATTATTGATGCGTAAAAGCGCGTGTCTCCTCCCCTCGCCCTAGTGGTCAGTCGGGTTTATGTGTCCTGGGCCATGTGGACATGAGTATTTAAAGCGACACAGACACTTTGAGTAAACAGTCGTAAAAGTGTTTGGTCTATATTTGTAAATCGATTTTTCCTTCTGTGTGTGTTTTTTTATTTTCTTTTTTACCTTATATCACTGATCATGTACCAAGGTAAGACTTATTAACATAGAAAGTGAATAAGCTTTTTTCCTATGTACTTTCGCAATTGATGCTTGAATGGGATGATGAAACCAGAGGCACAAAATGTAAACCTGATGAGGCATTTTCTGATTCACATATGCTGCTCAGTTTTTTATATAGCATATGATGCAATTTTATACTATTCTGTCAATATGGTAGAACAGCAAGAGACTGTGGGGCATTATCTTTACAAAACTTTTTATTTCAGTTTGATCTTGCGGAGTATAACTTTAAATGAATATTTTGACTAAATATTTAGCAGTTTATTGTGGATCCATTTTGCAAAATGGCAATTACACTGAAATAAATATATATACGAAGCATTATTGCATCACACTTTTTAAGTAAATTCAACTTATGGTCATTTTATGTCAGCACAACTAGAAAACCTTTGTTAGATATACTCAAATGTATCAGTTCATTCAACTTTTATTTAGAGTACGTCGCACGAATAAGATTTAGCAGCTAATAGCAAGTAGTTTCAAATTAACATTTATATCACTGTTTCTTCTTAATATATTTGGCTCAAAAGAAAATAATAACTGAGGTCATACATTAGGCTTGATTAAGTGCAAATAAAGCTGCATTTCAGCAATGCATATTTAAATGCGCATGAAAAAATTACATGGATTGAACAGGATCCAAGTTGAACACTAATGGAACACTATAATCACCCTAATGGTGACATGAAACACTATTTACAGTATAACAACATCGATAATACTGAAATAGCTCAAATCTCGATGAACTCTTAATAACAACTAATTAAATGCCCACGTACGTTCTTTTGACCAAACAAACATGCTTCAATTATTCAAGCGCAAGGACTTATGGGTATTCCCCACAATCTTAGTTCTGTACTTGATTGCTTGAGTTAGTAGTACTTAAAATCGTAATTTTATGGCATAGTAATCTAAAGAAGTTCAAGAAACTCACGATTATTCAATTCGATTATTCGATTCGATTATTCGATAAAAGCGTGTGCTTTTTCAGTATATATATATATATAAGATATTTATATTTATTTATAAATATAGTACATAAAATATAATGTATTGATAGTAAATAAGATTGCTGAATTTCACAATGTTTACTCAGAATTCACAAAAAATATATTTTACTGCATTATCCATTGACACTACTGGCATAATGAGCTTTATTTTTATCAGTCCATCAGGTTTACAGTTATTGGGCCATGCTGATAATTTCAAACTGGCCAAATATTAGCTAATTAATCAGTCTAGTTGATATATTGGTCTATGACTACTGGCAATTACGTATTCACAAGGCATGTGATTACCATTAACAGCCTGAAGGGATTTATTTAGCAATAATGACCAGCTGACTGCACATAATCCCGCTTATTATGCTTTTTCCCAAATAAATAAATGGACATTATGATATGAGTTGAAATAATTTCATTATGTTAGAAGAAAGAGAGTGCGAAGTGATACGAGAGACATGGAACTAGTACAGCTATGTAGGAAAGTTTGGTTGCCCGAGAGTCTGAGACAAATATTTTGCCAAATGCAGCAACAGACCAATCAGAATTAAGTATTCCAGAGAGACAAACAAACATGAATAATTGTTTTTTTCCAAATCACCTAAAGATATTTAAAATTGACAGTTATTTCATAACTTTTGACCCTTCCTGATGTTTGTTTGTTTGTTTTTTTCTTTATAGAAACCGAGAGGAACACAATGACGGAGTTTTGGAAAGAACATTCCAAGTTCGCAACGGTAGAGGAGATGATGTTGGACTCTAACGCCAAGGAACTGACCCAACACGAGCTGCCAGAGATCCTGTCCATGCTGCCCAGTCTGGCTGGTTCTGATATGCTGGAACTTGGTGCTGGAATCGGGTCAGTGGAGCACATTGAGTGTGATATTAGATTCTGATTAGACCTTCACATCTCAGTCAAACTGATATTTGGGTAAAACAGATCACATTTTTCACCCATACATTTCTAGTTGAAGTGGTTTTCAACATCCGTGCAAAATTATTCTATGCAAGAGATTGAATGTAAATGATTGAAGTGACGTATCCCATTCTAAATGGGTGAATCTCACAAAACCTGTCACAATTTACCCCAAAATTAAAAGTAAATATACGTAATCTCCCAATTTGGAATGCCCAATTCCCACTACTTAGTAGGTCCTCGTGGTGGCGCGGTTACTCGCCTCAATCCGGGTAGCTGCCTCCACTTCTGAGATCATCAATCCGTGCATCTTATCACGTGGCTCATTGTGCATGACACCGCGGAGACTCACAGCATGTGGAGGCTCATGCTACTCTCTGATCCACGCACAACTTACCACACGCCCCATCGAGAGAGAGAACCACTAATTGCGACCACGAGGAGGTTACCCCATGGTGGCGTCCCCCCGCCCGAGGCGAACCGCGGTTCGTCCTCACTGAGCGTGGAAGGATCACTAACGAAGGCACCGATGGCGAGCAGCTGAACAAAAAAGGCTTAGGCCGAGGCGGGGGTGGTGGCGTCTCCCCGCCCAAGGCGAACCCCGGTTCGTCCTCACTGAGCGAGGTCACCTGTACCATCGGCATGCTGCGGGCAGACGGTGCGGGCGAGGTTGAGCGACCTCCGGCGCGACCACAGCTGCGCTGCGTTGTCTCCTCCAATGCACGCCGCCCCCGGCGGGTACCCGCCTGGTGGGCCTCCTCCTTCCACGTTGCAATTTACTCCCTAGCAACCAGGCTAATTTGGTTGCTTAGGAGACCTGGCTGGTGTCACTCAGCACACCCTGGATTCGAACTTGCGACTCCAAGGGTGGTAGTCAGCGTAAATATTCGCTTAAAACTTTACGTTTTTTTTTGTTTTTTTTTAATTCCCATTATTCTCAATGATGATTATTATTATTATAACTACAGTTTATTTTTACTGTATTACAGCATTACAGTGTGAATTTTCAGGGTGAAATGTGCTTTTATTGTCCTGAAAATAATAATCCTTCATTTTTTATTTTTACAAAATTTTATTTTTTCAATTTTGGGATGAAATATGACTTTGATATGTTCTTGACCGGTTTTGTGAGACACACATTCATCAATATTCTTATATTTCAGATAGATCCTCAAAAGGGTTTTTACAACTAAATGAAACTCTTGATTGCGCTTTTTCTCTGTAATTAGATATAGCGTATTGTCCCCTTTGAGAAATGATATGTGCAAATTAATACAGTAATCACTGAGAACTATCACAGATAAACGACGTAAACAAAATGTGTTAGGCTTTAAATTCAGAGGTCAGTTTATGTGGCAGTCTCTAATAGATTAGGAGAGAGCTGTTTGGATATTGCATGGTATCTTTGTGCCATTGTAATCATGACCTTTGCCCTTTTCAGTCGTTACACACGTCACCTCATTGGCAAGGCCCGTCATGTGACCGCAGTGGACTTCATGGAGAAGTTTATAGAAAAGAACAGACAGGACAACAGTCACCGTGGCAACGCTGAGTTCATTCAAGCTGATGTCACAAAGCTGGATTTTCCTAAACACAGGTGAGAGAAGTGCTCAGCAAAACAGACAAATATTGAAATCCAAACAAAGCTATATACAGTACCAACCTTTATATATCACTGTGTTTACGGGTATTACATACTAGTGTATAAACATAGATCATATCAATATACTTTTTTCCTTTTATTAAACCTCAATATTTATTTTCATCTGTTTAATACAAAAAAAAAAAAAAATCTTTACTAAACAGTAATTAAATAAATATATAGCTGATAGATTATATTAAAGCTGCACTATGTTCATTATTTTTTTTATTTATTTTTTCTCCCAATTTGGAATGCCCAATTCCCAATGTGCTTTTTTTTTTTTTTAAGTCCTTGTGGTCGCGCACTGATTTGCCTCAGTCCGGGTGGTGGAGGACAAATCCCCACGGAGATAGCGTGTGTGGAGGCTTCACGCCATCCGCCGCGGCATCCGTGCTCAACTCAGAACGCGCCCCACTGAGAACGAACCACATTATAGCGACCACAAAGAGGTTACCCCATGTGACTCTACCCTCCTTAGCAACCGGGCCAATTTGGTTGCTCAGGAGACCTGGCTGGAGTCACTCAGCATGCCCTGGGATTCGAACTAGTGAACTCCAGGGGTGGAAGCCAGCGTATTTTACCACTGAGCTACCCAGACCCCAACAAAAGTTCATTATTGAGTAGATAAAAAAATCTGTGTTCAAAACCCTGTCCTTGTCCATGACGGTAAGCCTACAATAATGATTTTATTTTGCAGTATTACAGTTCACTGCATTGTCCACTGAGGCTGTAGATTGTTATATTAAAATGTAGTGTCTTCAATTGAGCTCGTATCAGCCATTTCTTGAGTTTCACCTCTAAATTTGATGTGCAGTACAATACAAACAGTAATGTGAATTTAATAATCATATTAAGATATGTAAATAAGAGTATTGTTTATCTTCCTCAAAGCCATTAATATCTCAGTTATTAAAGTTTAATCAAATATCACCATGAAAATAGCCCGTTATGACTCTGGCTATGCAAGTAAATATCTCCGAGTGATCACAGGCAATTTAAAGCAGGTAACTTCAAACCATGAGATTCATCCACCAGGAGAGCAGTGCCGAAACACAACTCACGTAAAATGTTCCTTCGCAAGTCGCTTGCAATTTTAGGTTTCAAGCACAGATGTCGCTAGAGAGCCCAAAGATCTGTAGTGCAGCTTTAAGGACATTGAAATAAGACCTTAAAGGTATATTTCACCTTAAAAGTATTATAAAATGATGTCATCATTTACTCACCAAACGCAAAGGGAGATGTTAAAGGGGTCGTAAAATGCTATTTTTTTTTTTTTTAATAATTTAATTATCTCCTCTAAGGTCCATGGTGATAACGTTAGTAAAGTTTTTAGCACTAAAACGGTCATAGATAAGTAATAAATGATAATTTTCTACCGTTTCTAACCCTCTCTCTGAAAAGCTCTGTTTTGGCCTCAGCGGCTCCTTTAAACTTCAATGTAAACGCCCACCGTTCTGATTGGCTAACATCGTACAGCCCCTCGAATACACAGACATATTTGAAACTCAGTCAGAAGAGAATGAACCAGCTCCACAACTTTATGAAGCAAAATCTCAGTGTTTGCAAATCACACGCACACAACAAATTGCATATTATACTGTTCAGTCAAGCACATCAGCACCATAACCATCAAACAGTCATGACATATGAAATATGAATAAAATGGTTTACTCACGTTTTTTGCGGTCATGTCCAAAGGTGAATTTTTTTTGACACTTGAAATTCATGTTCTGATGTTTCACACTGTACATGCATAAACCCTGGGTTAACGTTCTTATTAGCATATTTGCGGTGTCGAAATCAATGATTGGATGAATGCAGTTTGTGACGGACACACAACTGGTCAATGGAGCTGCTCTGCTCTTCTGTGGAAATTACTCCAAGCAATTCAGCTCTGTTTGTCTTTCATCTTCTGAAATATGCCTCGAAAACACCGAATACTGGCACCACGGCAGTTATTGCGTTTGCCACCACTGTTCGACACTTTACCGGATTCCCTCAGACGGAGAACGTAAACACACATGAATACTTAATGAGGTAAGTACTGAGTACTGGTGTCTGTTGCTAAGCAACTTTCTGTAACATTCAAACACTGCATCGTTTCACATCGTTTAACTGCACCATCCTTCAATAACAGTTCCTTTGCAAAGCTTGAATTGTATAATGACTGGTTCAGAAGCAGTCCACGCACATACATAGTCCATAGCACGATGAATAGACAAAAACACATAGGTACATCGAGGCGCAGATCGCTGGAAACGTATCTAAATGGTCAAAGATGTCCGGCTAGTCCATGTTTACACCAACACCAACATACACCAATGATTAAAAATAGCTCAGATGGGTGAAAGAAGAGTATGTTGAGCAGTTTGTGTTCAGTACAACAAGAGGGTCTTCCGAGTTATAACTTGACACTGCGTCTTTTAAAAGCAGAGTGATAAACATGACAACAGTATGGGTCCCCTTTCGTGTTCAGGAATAGTTGGTTACACTAGGTCTGTCTCTCTCCCTCTCTGTTTACGATATGAAATGCACATCAATGGGTGGGGCCAAGGTGTGATGAAACATGTTCTGGGGCGTGTAAATACAACTGAGCGTTGTCTTGTGACATCACAACCACACCGTTTTCAAAATGAGACAGCAGGATGGGAACTAAATATGCTCTTTTTAGACTGGGGAGGGACTTTTAAGTTCTGAAATGTACAGTATGTTTTTATAGTGCAGTTAACTCTTATACCAGGGGTGTCAAACATTCGGCCTGCAGGCCGGATCTGGCCCGCCAAGGAGTCATTCAGCGCTCAGAGAGTCATGCGTATCAGCGAACGCCACACTCTTTTTCTTGTAAATATTATTGCTTGATTCCCTTCAACTATTTGTGTGTGTATTTGTGATGTAACCTCTGGTTAATGAAATTAGTAAATTCCACGTTTTCCCTTTTGTTCAGAGTCAAATTGGCACCCATCAACCCACCAAATGTGGATATTTTATGTGCAGTGGTGGGTTATTTCTGTGGCAGGCAACTTATTAAAATCTTGGAGTGACGTGGCAAGAAATGCTGTCAGCACGCCGAGGGTACAGGTGACCTCGCTCAGTGAGGACGAACCGGGGTTCGCCTTGGGCGGGGGGACGCCTGTTTCTGTGTTTGAAGAAACACACTTGATTATATTTTGAAGAACAGATGAAAGAATAAAGCCGTTGATGTGTATCCGATTCGCTGTGTATTCAGAGGCGCTCTGCCGCCCATAAGCGCAGCGCTTCTCATGGAACATGCGCATGCAGAGTGCTCACTGTTTCTGCTGTTTCAGTCATCTGAAAATAGTTTGCAACTGCAAGAACGGTGTCGTCCATGAGAATGCTGCAAATGATTTCAGACCATCTCAGTTTGCAGTTTACGTTTACGTGCATTGTGAATGCAACATTGCTTAATTCCAAACATTTGTGGCTGAATACATAACCATATAAAGCAAATGACATACAGCGACAGTAATGAATTGTCATGTGTGTCATCATAATTCACTACAGCTTCAGAAGTGGTGTTTTATATACCTTTAATGAATAACCAAAGGAGCTGATAAAAAAAATCAAAGTGGCTTTATGAAATTGGCCATTGGGCCCCGTGCTCGTGAGTCTATGGCTGTGTTCACAATGGCATACTATGCATACTTCTCTCACTGTTTTTGCCAAACACAGATATAACAGAATCTGTAAGAGTAGTATGGTAGTAAGGCATTTAGTACACGGTCTATATGTTCCGTGGAGGGTGCCACGTCACGTTATCGGCACGCAGAGGGTGCATTTTGTTCGACACAGTTGCTAAAAGACACATGCTAAAATTGGCTCGGTAGATCGGCGCCCCTGAAGCGATGCTGCCTTAGGCCATCGCCTATGTCGCCTAATGGGTTGACCGGCTCTGGCTATGAAAACAGCATCTTTCTATTTTCCTGCTCCAGTTTTCCTTTGCTCCTCCGCTGAACTACCAGCGTCTCTAAAGGAATTATATTTTACCCAAGTTAACAGATTGCAGTCTGAATTGAATGTGGTGACATACAAAAGCATGCACTGTGAAATAACACCAAAACAAAGAACCTTTCTATAGTGTTCGCTGGCTCAACAACAAACACGGTGACTGATTTAGTCCAATTCATGACTAAATGACTCTTATGAGCCGGTACTTTTAAAACAGTGATTCACCAGCTCATGAGTTCTCGGTTTGAATCAGTTTGACAAATCCTTCCGTGAAGGAACTTTCTGAATTACTTGGAGGGGCTGAATGACTATGTGATTTTCTGCAAGTTGTTCTCAGTCATGTAGTGGATAAAATATAATATTAATGAAACAATTTTGTTAAAGATAATTAATCATTTTAATACATGATTTGAAAAGTTATTTAAACAAAATTAAATAATATATATATATATATATATATGTATGTATATATATATGTATGTATATACAGGTGCATCTCAATAAATTAGAATGTCGTGGAAAAGTTCATTTATTTCAGTAATTCAACTCAAATTGTGAAACTCGTGTATTAAATAAATTCAGTGCACACAGACTGAAGTAGTTTAAGTCTTTGGTTCTTTTAATTGTGATGATTTTGGCTCACATTTAACAAAAACCCACCAATTCACTATCTCAAAAAATTAGAATACATCATAAGACCAATAAAAAAAACATTTTTAGTGAATTGTTGGCCTTCTGGAAAGTATGTTCATTTACTGTATATGTACTCAATACTTGGTAGGGGCTCCTTTTGCTTTAATTACTGCCTCAATTTGGCGTGGCATGGAGGTGATCAGTTTGTGGCACTGCTGAGGTGGTATGGAAGCCCAGGTTTCTTTGACAGTGGCCTTCAGCTCATCTGCATTTTTTGGTCTCTTGTTTCTCATTTTCCTCTTGACAATACCCCATAGATTCTCTATGGGGTTCAGGTCTGGTGAGTTTGCTGGCCAGTCAAGCACACCAACACCATGGTCATTTAACCAACTTTTGGTGCTTTTGGCAGTGTGGGCAGGTGCCAAATCCTGCTGGAAAATGAAATCAGCATCTTTAAAAAGCTGGTCAGCAGAAGGAAGCATGAAGTGCTCCAAAATTTCTTGGTAAACGGGTGCAGTGACTTTGGTTTTCAAAAAACACAATGGACCAACACCAGCAGATGACATTGCACCCCGAATCATCACAGACTGTGGAAACTTAACACTGGACTTCAAGCAACTTGGGCTATGAGCTTCTCCACCCTTCCTCCAGACTCTAGGACCTTGGTTTCCAAATGAAATACAAAACTTGCTCTCATCTGAAAGAGGACTTTGGACCACTGGGCAACAGTCCAGTTCTTCTTCTCCTTAGCCCAGGTAAGACGCCTCTGACGTTGTCTGTGGTTCAGGAGTGGCTTAACAAGAGGAATACGACAACTGTAGCCAAATTCCTTGACATGTCTGTGTGTGGTGGCTCTTGATGCCTTGACCCCAGCCTCAGTCCATTCCTTGTGAAGTTCACCCAAATTCTTGAATCGATTTTGCTTGACAATCATAAGGCTGCGGTTCTCTCGGTTGGTTGTGCATCTTTTTCTTCCACACTTTTTCCTTCCACTCAACTTTCTGTTAACATGCTTGGATACAGCACTCTGTGAACAGCCAGCTTCTTTGGCAATGAATGTTTGTGGCTTACCCTCCTTGTGAAGGGTGTCAATGATTGTCTTCTGGACAACTGTCAGATCAGCAGTCTTCCCCATGATTGTGTAGCCTAGTGAACCAAACTGAGAGACCATTTTGAAGGCTCAGGAAACCTTTGCAGGTGTTTTGAGTTGATTAGCTGATTGGCATGTCACCATATTCTAATTTTTTGAGATAGTGAATTGGTGGGTTTTTGTTAAATGTGAGCCAAAATCATCACAATTAAAAGAACCAAAGACTTAAACTACTTCAATCTGTGTGCATTGAATTTATTTAATACACGAGTTTCACAATTTGAGTTGATTTACTGAAATAAATGAACTTTTCCACGACATTCTAATTTATTGAGATCCACCTGTATTATATACACACACATACACACAGAGTATATATCATTTATAAATATAAACTTGGCCCCCAAGCAATGTTGCTTGGTCCAATCAGGCCTGTGACCCAAAATGAGTTTTACACCCCTGTCTTATACTGTCTAAATGTCAAGAAAATTTTCATTTTCCATTTCATGACCCTTTAAGCAAAATGTTTGTCACCATTCACTTTCATAGCATCTTTTTTTGCATGCAAAAAAATAAAAAAAGTAAATGCATTTTCATTTTTGGGTGGACTGTCTCTTTAAGAAAGACGCTCCATTTAACATGATTGCATTGCATCTTATTTTCCATCTCACTTTTTCTGTTTTAGTTTTGACCTGGTCTTCTCTAATTGGCTGTTGATGTATCTGAGCGATCAGGAGCTTAGATCATTGGCTGAGAAGATGCTCGGCTGGCTCCGCCCAGGAGGGTACCTGTTCTTCAGGGAGTCTTGCTTCCACCAATCAGGTTAGAGAAAAATGTCCTACATTTGGTTTATGGCATTTACGTGAAATGTAGCTTTTTTTTTTCTTTTTTTTTTTTTTTATGTGATATTTATGGATTTTAAAATAATTATAATGTCATTTTTTACAGGTTGTAATATTTTATTATTATTATTATTACTACTATAACAATTATTGGCCTTTTGACCCTATCAGGAGACAGCAAGCGAGATTTTAACCCCACCCACTACAGAACTCCCGCCCACTACAATCACCTGATGACATCAGTGGTCCTGGACGAATCAGATAAGACGGGAAAGAAATGTTATGGTTTTGACATGGTGCTCAGCAAAACAGTTCAGACCTACATCAAGGTGAATCATTTGGTCAATTTTTTGTAGGTGCTTATGTTTCAATGTTGTTGTGTATGTGTACTACTTTTTCTTTCTTGTGAGAAGCCAAAGGAAAATTTCCACATTTGTGGATAATGAAGTTCAATCAATCAATCAACAATTGATGAGAAACTTGCTTTATCTCAGATGAAGAAGAACCAGAACCAGTTGTGTTGGCTGATGCAGAAAGCTCGTCGTGATGTGGTGGAGCAGCATCAGGGCGGTTTCACCACCTTCCAGCAGTTCCTGGATAACCAGCAGTACACACGCAGAGGAATCTTACGCTACGAGAAGATGTTCGGCTCTGGATACGTCAGCACAGGAGGACCCAGCACTACCAAGGTCAGAGGTGAAGAGGTTGTAGGGTCGAATGGTTTCAAAAGACTTTGGTTGAAAGTTTATCTTAAGAAAAAAGATGCATAAGTCAGTTCTATGTATGCAATTAAAGTATTAGAATACAAGTGCTTTTATATACAGTAGGTTATCATATAGGCCAAGAACTGTGAGACTGAAATCAAATTATTAAATAAATAAATAATACAAATAAAAACGCACACATGGAGCTCCTGTGACAAAATATATTCCTTGTACATTCTTTGTTAAAATATAATAAATGATCCATTAGATTATGTAGTAGAGACCATTTCCAACTAATGGCCAAATCAAGTTAGAATTGTCTCTCTAGATTACTTTGAAAGGGTTATCTTATAATGTTAGTGAATCATTAATGTTTGTTTTCTGTTTAATCTCTCATTTTATTAATCTTTAATCCATCAGGAGTTTGTTGACATGCTAAACCTGACTGCGGGACAGAAAGTTCTAGATGTTGGCTGTGGAATTGGAGGTGGAGATTTCTACATGGCAAAGGTGAGCGACCAAAAACCTTGATACCACAAAACATTAGATTTACGTTCCTCAGGTCCATTCAACCAGCAGTTCTCAACTGGTTTTGCTTCATGACCCTGATTTTACATTGGACATCAAGTGCCGAACCAAATTTGTTTTGCATACAAGCAAACAGAAATGTCCTGAAAGTCAAACATTAAAATGGACTCTGTTACCATGAAATGCACAAGCCAAACAGTATGCAAAATTATAAACTTGACAACTGGAAAACTGGCAATTTTGAAAATGCATATAAAGCAGATGTGGTTTTTTTTTTTTAACCAGCATGTCACAAAGAACCATCACTGGGCCAAATATTGTATTAGTAGTAGCCATATACTGCCAAGTGATAATTTTGCATCAAAATACCATAAAGTTTGATTTGATTGGATGCACAGCCTTTGATGATAACAACAAAAAGATAAAGGAAGCATTTTCTTCTCCCTTTTAAACGTTGATAAACCTATTTAATGTGTTTTGCTATCATAGCTATGCACTATTTTATGGTCAGTTGCATTTATGATTTGCATTGTGCTTTCCCTGCTGTCTCTTACCCAATCGGAACAGAAGCAGTAACGTTATCCAACATAAACGAGGGTTGTCGTACATTCTGTGTTATGATGGATTATTGATTATCTGTTTTAATTGCAGACTTTTGGTGTGGAGGTTCTGGGGATGGACCTGTCATCAAACATGGTGGAGATCGCCATGGAGAGAGCCGTCAAAGAGAAACTTCCATTAGTAAGTTCCACTTTATTGCGCAACAGTGCCCGCCCACTTTTTCAGCCATCTTGGTTCCGGAAGTATTTTTACCATTCATTTTTTCCATAGGGATTTCATAAAATCCTTCATAAAAGAGTTGTAAGCCATGAACCAAACCAACCAGTTCCGAGGTGAATTGCAACATTACAAACTTTGATTTGAAACAAAAAAGTATTTGAAAATCAGACGAAAAGACACAGGTACAAGCATGGGCGGCGCTAGGACTGGGCCATTCGGGGCTTAAGCCCTGAATGTTTTCAGTTAAGCCCAGAAAGTTTTTATTATCTTCGAGTGATGTCAAAAATACCAGTGCTTCGGGATCAAGTTGAACACCAAATACAGACTCAATTCAGTACACACGCGCTGTTTTGTCAGCGGCTGCTTTCGAGCAGTACTGTGTATGTGCGCGCATGCACAAAGAGCTCTCGCGACTCGCGATTGCGGCTATGTGTGAAAATGCCTGTCTTGGTGAGATATTAGAAACTGCTGACTTGGGCCATCTAGATGCTGTAAGGACCAAATATTTAGATATATAACACTGCAATCAAAGAGTAACATAAAGTATAAAGATGTGTATGAGGAATTTGCGTTTTGTTTTATTTAGACACAATGCCATAAACCTCATATACTTGGGCAAATCTACAAAAAATAAAAAACTGTTTTCTCATAAGCACCTATTTTAGTGTATTTAACACCTGCTAACTTTTAAACTAAACTTAAAACACCTGACAAATCAATAATTGGCAATAAAACTATATAAATCAGTGGTTCTCAACCTTTGACTCCAAGGCCCCCATTGTCAGAGAAAATATGTGAAGGCCCCTCATGTAGGCGAAGATATTTCCTCTGAAATTTCTGCTGTAATGATCATGATAAAGCTGCTTTTTTTCTCCAGCCTTTAATTAAAGAAAATGGGAGCGTCAATAGATTAAAACAATTAATCATGATTCATTTTGGGATTCAAAAAACTTCAAGAATTGTATGTTCTTCAATAAAGACTGTTGAAGGGAGCTGTTATTAAATTAAAATACAAATTATAATGTCAACATCTTGATTTATAGTGCTTTTTTAGCATTTTCATTGTTGAATTAAAATAATTATATAAACATTATAAAAATATACCTTATTTTAAAACATTTTAAGAGATGTTGCGGCCCCCTTGGAAGTGTGCCGAGGCCCCCTAAGGGGCTTGGCCCCAATGTCTATTGACCCAAGAACCGTGCCTAGGTACCAGACTGTGTACTGAGAGAATGAACTACAGCCCTATTAAGCATTGCGAATGACGTACTCAAATTAAAAACAATAGAAAAATATAAAACTAATGGGTTCTCCTTGTTGATTATAAGTATACAATCAATATATTTTAAGTGTATTGCAAAATCAAATATTTCATGAGTTCACATGTTCATGTAATCTTTGAATGAGGAGGAGGTAAACATATGTGGCTCGCTGTCCATACTGGAGGGCTCAAGCTCAAGACTCGTCCTGAGCCGAGGTACCCCCTGGACTTCTTTGTTTGATTTAGTGGTAACAAGCCATGAAGGTGGAGTTGGGGTGGTGGAGGGATGCTGGAAGAACTGTCGCCGGACAGAAGTTAAGCAGCGGCTTATATACGCTTACTCCAGCTTTGATTGGTTGGATTAAATAAACATGCTTCTCCCGAACTTTTGTTAAGAGCTCCATCTCCATTTGAGAGTGTAGGGAGACAGACTCAATTGTGTCTTTCACAGCAGGGACTAAAACCGAAGTGTTTTTCATTTCGGTTCGTTCCGAGCAAAAACTATATTTTTTCTCTCCGGTTCAGAAGTTCTGCAGCCTCCTTTCCAAATGGTAACCGGTCAGAACAAAATAAAAAGAACGGTCAATAACGTTCTTTTTAAACAGTTGCAGTGTTGCCAGAGCTCGAAAGAGAAACAAGCAACCTGTTCTGGAAAATCAAGCCCAAAATAAGCCACTTGCCACACCAAAATAAGCAAAAATAAGCAAGTCAGTTTTTTCATGTGTGGTGGAGTTAATTAACAGATAATTTTTATTACAGAACTTCCTTCTCAGTCAATTTCCGACAGCATAAAATCTGTATGAATGCATTATATTTAACAATAATTCAGTCAAGACTTGGAAACACCTGAGAAATATTGTTTTCCTTGTATTTGGATTAACCGTGCACGTACAGGATAGGTAGTAATTATACATAGTTGTTAAAAAGGACATCCACAATGGGCAGTTAGGCAAAGAAATGTGTGATGAAGCCGTTTCCTCCAGAATCAAAGCACATCTTCCAAAAATTTACTGTGATAAACCCTTTGACCTTTGGCTTCATGAAAAAATCATCGGAACGAAATTAACCGGTTATAACCGGTTACCTGCATTTAAAAATAACGTTTTCACTCCAGAACAATTGAAAACGACTTTGTTCCCATTTTCGGTTACATTCTGCAAAAAATTTAGTTCATTTTCGTTTTCGTTGCTTGAACCGTTTTTAGTCCATGATTCACAGTGCGTCAGGCGATTCGACAAATAAACGTTTTTTTTTGTTGTTGAATATTTTGAGTTGAAATAACTCAGACTGGTGGTATATACCACTGACAACCTCAGAGCTCAAAGTGGGTCCGTTTTTAAAGGTTTCTAAGCTATCGTTAATTTTTTATTTAAATATTTTCACTTCCGGAGCCAGACTGTTGCACTCCATATCAGAAACTGTGGAGACTGGAGAATGGTACCAGAATGTCACACAGATTTAGGGGTTGGCTCTTTAGACATGGGCCAGTAAGCAACCATCTAAAACCCTAGCAGTCACCCAGCAATGTGACAAAAACCCTCTCAGAACACCTTAGCAACCCAATAGCAACTCCCTGGCAACCACCCACAACAGCCTAAATCATGGTAGCGAGTTTTGCACAGCCACTCACATTTTGTTCAGGAAAAGTAACAATCTAGTTGTAAATTTAGAGCAGTTTTTCCTGCTTTAAAATTGTGAATATCTTGTATATCATGAAGGCTAAAGAGAAATGCATTCTGGGACAGCCACTGTACATGAATGTCTTCAAGCCATGAGAACTTGTCTGTTGTTTCACTGCAGGTGCAGTTTGAGGTGTCAGATGCCACAAAGAGAAGATTTCCTGAAGCCACGTTTGATGTTGTTTACAGCAGAGACACGATTCTTCACATCAGGGACAAACTTGACCTCTTCACAAAGTTTTATGTGAGTGTGGGCACATATGTGACTCGCACCCTTAATGCCTTAATTGTTTCTCTTAGACAGTGATGAGATAAAATCTAGACTTTTGCTTAAATATCCTGCTTCTCAGAGTTCTCTCATGTGAAAAAGACCCAGATAATATTATATGTGTCTCCTCTAGAGTTTCAGAAGAGATCTTAATGTTTGCCAAGATTTGCAATTGTTTTGATTTGTCTGCTTGTGTGTAGGTGGAGGTGTTCATTGTTTGTGGTTTTACCAGTTCAGTTCACCTTGAGCCTTCTTACAGTTTCACAGAAACTCAAATGAAATGAGACATTACTTATGGCTCATAAAAGCAAGCCTTTGCATTTGAACCAAACTACGGTTGAGACTGTCCAAATCAGAAAACAAGGGGTCAAAGTGAATTTACATGTCTGCCCTCTAGAGGACAACTAATGTAGTGCTCTCTAGGGGCACATTAAGGCACGGGCTTACACGGGCCGAAGCTCAGGGGCCCACAACTCCCACGGGGGCCCCTCTCCCGGTGTCTAACACCCCATTATCCCCCATCGACGTACGCGGGAGGAGACGCTGTTGTGACCACGGAGACGGTGCGCAACCGTAAAAGCCGTCCGTGTAGCGCATGTTCATAAAACAAAACTTCCAATTCCAGTTTTAGTGGGGGGAATGCTTATAATGCCTAAAGACTCTGCAGAATTCTCTCAGTAGATCTGTAGACATGCACATTTTAATAAAGTATAATTACACTTGTTTTGGTCGTGAACGATATTGTGCTTCCTCAATAGCTTAAAGGGACAGTTCACCCAAAAATGAAAATTCTCTCATCATTTACTTACCCTCATGCCATCCCAGATGTGTATGACTTTCTTTCTTCTGCTGAACACAAGTTAAGATATTTAGAAGAATATTTCAGCTCTGTAGGTCCATACAATGCAAGTGAATGAAATGGTCTCTCAATGAATTATGCCAAAAGTAACAAATCTGAACTTATATTTTGAGAAGACATAAAAGACTCGAGTCACGAGCTGATGACAGACAGAGAAACATCATCTGGAGTTAATTTACTCCACTATATAAATGTGACATTTATTGTAATAATAGGTTTTTGTTTGATATAACTTTAATCTATAGAAGTTGCAAAATTATTGATTCATGTTCTGTCATTTTTGTTTATAAATGGAGAACATAAAAGGAATGATGAGGACAGATGTCTATGTGTATGGTTCTTCAAGCAGTTTTGGTTATTTTTATAACTTTATAAGTGTTTATTACAGAAAATGACAATATTCTGAGCTTGATAGCTTGAATGATGTAAACACATTTGAACTTAAACAAAACACTATATTTGCAACAGAGTGGAATACATCAAATGTACACATATGATTATGTTGCCATAATCCTAGAATCGCCCAAAAATGACCAAAAGCACCATAAATAGTCAAATCAACTCATTGGATAGCCCAAGATCTTCTGAAGCTATACAATAACTTTGTGTGAGGAAAAGACCTAAATTTAAGTCAATTGCTGAAAATCTGCCACTGTGATCACTGTAGCTCTCAAATCTTTCATTCAAATATGGAGCGTCAAGAGGATTAAAGTCAATGCTGTCAAACGTCACTTTAGCATACTTTGAAAAAATGCATACTTTCAAAGTACATATTTCATTGTGTACTTGATGTTATTATATCTGAAGTGAATGATAATATAGAAAATATGCTGTAAATTAATATTCTGATTTCTGTGTGAACTAACCCTTTAATGTGTGTGTGTGTGTGTGTGTGTGTGTGTGTGTTGCAGTCATGGCTGAAGCCGGGTGGGAAGCTTCTGATCAGCGATTACTGCTGTGGAGAGAAGCCCTGGTCTCCAGTGTTTGAGGAGTATGTGAACCAGAGAGGATACATCCTCTACACACCACAGAGATATGGACAGGTGAGACACAGAATCACACACTGTATCATAAAATCATAGTGACCTGTTTGTGCTTGTTTATCTCAGTCACCATGTGCCAATCAGAGCTGGCACAGAAACAAAAGCTTATGTCATGCTGTACCATGATAACCATTGATAACATTGTGTGTGTGTGTGTGTGTGTATGTATGTGTTTTACAGTTCTTAAGTGAGGTGGGATTCAATAATGTTAAGGCTCTGGACAGAACAGAACAGTTTATTCAAGTTATAAAGTCTGAACTACAGCGAGCCGAGGAGATCAAAGAGGAGTTTATACAGGTAAATACATTTATTATAATACAAATACTGCATATAAAGCTAATTATAATGACTATAAACTAACCTACAAATTTAAAACAAAGTATTTGGTTTGTTTATGAATTGATTTTGCAATTGATGATGTCCCTAAAAGTTCCCAAAGTGAGGTTTTGTCAGATTGAGCTTATTTGTGTCATATGATATTGCCAGATACACCTGCTTTCTGCAAAGTCTGAGAATGCATGAGTATATCCAAAATAACAATGCTCATGACAAACATGTAAGACATGTAATTACAGCAATCATGTGGACAGTAAACAAGAGAAGTGTTGAGCATTCATAAAAGTGGCTTTATAAACATTGTGCAAACTTAATAAAGCTGTAATAAGAACTTCTGTCTCATCTGCAGGAGTTCTCTAAAGAAGACTATGATGCCATCGTAAATGGATGGACAGAGAAACTACAGCGCTGTGAGACGGGAGATCAACGCTGGGGACTGTTCTACGCCACCAAAGACTGAGAGAGAGAGAGAGAGAGAGAGAGAGAGAGAGAGAGAGACCAATCCAAAAAATGATCAAATAAAAATCACAGCAGTTTATTTCTGATGCGACTGTCAATTAAGTATATTATATGTTCTGTCAAATTCTGTGAATTGCAGGACAGTATTGCACAAATTGATTAACATACTGTGATGCATCATACAATAATAAATAAAAATCTACTTTTTGATCTGTACTTTGTCATTTTGAAATGGGTGCTTTTTGTGTTTGATAGCGCAATGAAAGTCTAAATATTTATAAAGCTGTTCTAATACACAAAACCAGTGAGTTTTATAATTATTTCATACTGCAGAAAAGATACACAACAATTAGAAACAGCTCACACTACGTGCCAAAACATCTCAATTTCAGTCCACTGTATTGAACGTACATTTTTGTTATCATCTCTGTGAACATGCGGTACATCTTTACAGTCTTGGTGCATCTTAAAGAAAACATCCTCGGCTTTCGCCTCATCACTAAATATTTTGGGGTGTTGCCAATATGAAATATTATAACAATTATAGTACTGAGATAATGTGCTAATCTAATAATTCAATTATTAAAATAATAATTAACAAAATTACTAAATAGACAATTTTGAATAAATACACAATTTTATATATATATGCACATACACGCACCCACTATAATTATAACACACTATTATTATATATTATAATGTATTTTGCAATATTAAAAATCTTATAAATAATACATTTTAAATATAGTGTCAAATATTTTAGATTAAATCCTTTAAAAATATGAATGCAAATTTTAAATCATACATTTTATATATATATATATATATATATATATACACACACACACAGTTGTGCTCAAAAGTTTGCATACCCTTGGAGAATTGGTAATATTTGTACCATTTTTAAAGAAAACATGAGTGAGCAGGCAAAACACATTTCTTTTATTTCTTATGGGATTCATATTCAGCTGTAGGTTATAACAGAATGACACAATCATAAAACAAAACATGGCAACAAAGAAAAACATTTTATGACCCCTGTGCAAAAGTCTGCATACCCTTAGTTCTTAATACTGTGTATTGCCCCCTTTAGCATCAATGACAGTGTGTAGTCTTTTGTAATAGTTGTCTATGAGGCCCCAAATTCTTGCAGGTGGTATAGCTGCCCATTCGTCTTGGCAAAATGCCTCCAGGTCATGCAAAGTCTTTGGTCGTCTTGCATGAACTGCACGTTTGAGATCTCCCAAGAGTGGCTCGATGATATTAAGGTCAGGAGACTGTGATGGCCACTCCAGAACCTTCACCTTTTTCTGCTGTAACCACTGGAGGGTCAACTTGGCCTTGTGCTTAGGGTCATTGTCATGCTGGAAAGTCCAAGAGTGTCCCATGCGCAGCTTTCGTGCAGAAGAATACAAATTGTCTGCCAGTATTTTCTGATAACATGCTGCATTCATCTTGCCATCAATTTTCACAAGATTCCCCGTGCCTTTAGAGCTCACACCCCCCCCAAAACATCAGTGAGCCACCACCATGCTTCACAGTGGGGATGGTATTCTTTTCACTATAGGCCTTGTTGACCCCTCTCCAAACATAGCTCTATTTTGGTCTCGTCACTCCAAATTACAGTGTGCCAGAAGCTGTGAGGCGTGTCAAGGTGTTTTTTTTTTGTGGCATTGGCGCAGTAAAGGCGTCTTTCTGGCAACTCGACCATGCAGCTCATTTTTGTTCAAGTATCGTCGTATTGTGCTCCTTGAAACAACCACACTGCTTTTTCCAGAGCAGCCTGTATTTCTCCTGAGGTTACCTGTGGGTTTTTCTTTGTATCCCGAACAATTCTTCTGGCAGTTGTGGCTGAAATCTTTCTTAGTCTACCTGACCTTGGCTTGGTATCAAGAGATCCCCAAATTTTCCACTTCTTAATAAGTGATTGAACAGTACTGACTGGCATTTTCAAGGCTTTGGATATCTTTTTATATCCTTTTCCATCTTTATAAAGTTCCATTACCTTGTTATGCAGGTCTTTTGACAGTTCTTTTCTGCTCCCCATGGCTCAGTATCTAGCCTGCTCAGTGCATCCACGTGAGAGCTAACAAACTCACTGACTATTTATACACAGACACTAATTGCAATTTAAAAAGCCACAGGTGTGGGAAATTAACCTTTAATTGCCATTTAAACCTGTGTGTGTCACCTTGTGTGTCTGTAACAAGGCCAAACATTCAAGGGTATGTAAACTTTTGATCAGGGCCATTTGGGTGATTTCTGTTATCATTATGATTTAAAAAGGAGCCAAACAACTATGTGATAATAAATGGCTTCATATGATCACTATCCTTAAATAAAAGACAGTTTTTGCATGATCAGTCATATTTTCAAAATCAATGCCAAAATGTCACAATTTCTGCCAGGGTATGCAAACTTTTGAGCACAACTGTATATATATAAATATATTATTTTATTATTTATTTTTTATTCACGAAACACTACAATTTTTTCTCATGAGATTCTGGAAGTCAAAAGGTAGGTTTCAGAGTAAGCAAAACACTTTGTAGAAGTGCTCTGAGTGGGTGTGTGTGTCTCTCTCTCTCTCTCTCTCTCTCTCTCTCTCTCTCTCTCTCTCACACACACACACACACACACACACACACACACACAGACACACACACACTGAAAGAGGAAGTAGGCGCAGCAGAGAGGAAGAAAGAAGTATCATCAGTCTTTCTTCTCATATGACGTGTGTTTAAACTGTAATGATGGCGAGACTGAGCGAACACGGAATCCGCCTCAGCTCTGTGTGTATTCTTCAGTATCTTCTTTAATGCATTCCTCATGCAAGATAATATTTATTATGGTATTATAATGCATGATGATGTTGTTGTTTTTCTTAGATGAGCCCGTCGTACCTGGAGAGCAACTCCACCAGTCACACATGGCCCTTCAGTGCTGTCGCAGAACTCATAGGTGAGCAAAACACTAATGCATTTATGTTTTTCCTGTCTGATCTTGGCAATGAATTTGGTCAGGAACTGATACTTTCGGTTTAAACTTCCGCAAAAATCCCACAGACAGTAAATGCGCGTTTGTGTGGAGTGTGCTGGACGTTTGCGCACCTGTTGCATCTGGCTCCACATGCAACCTACCTTTGATCAGTTTTAGATCCAATGCAATAATAATTAATAATTTATTGTCAAGAACAGATATGCATGATACCTTTTTGTGCATTAACCTTTGTGCGTCAATAAAAAAAAAAAGTCACTCAGAGGTCCTTCAAGGACAAAAATGTCCACGTCAAAAAACTGCCATAATAATATTAAATATTAATCTTATTTCCCACTTTCAATTAGTTATTTTTTTTTACCAACATCAGTCCTGATCATAACTACCAAATATTCATTAATTTTCAGGATTTTAACCCTTTAAATGCCAGTTTGTTTACATAATGCCACTGTTTTTCACACACACACACACACACACACACATTTCTCCATACACACATACAAAACACACTCTGGCATCAACACCAACACACACACACAATTTTAGCTGCATCATTTATTCAATTGGCCTGCAGTGCTCTAAAATACAGCAAACAGAAAATAGGAAAAAAGCATGTATTTGCTCCATAGGCTAAACATGAGAAAAATGGCGCCATCTGGTGGAAAATATTAAAAATTAACATTTTGAAGCCAGGGCTCCAGAATGAAAGCATAATATCATAGAATTCATGATTTTATGCTTTAATGGCACTGGGATCAAATATTGCAGTTTTAATGGGTTTCAATGGGGACATTTTTGTCCTGAAGGTCCTGAGTGTAACTATTTGTGTACACAGTGTACTATAGATGTGTTATAGGAACTGAGGCTGAAATATCAAAATTCCCCCAAAGATACACATCTTTGGCAAAATGTATGCCACTGGCAATAACATAGAAAACATGATCGAAAAAACAAAAATGAAAAAGACAAAAATGTCCCGAAGGTCACACAAGGGTAAAAGTTGTGCTTTGGTTTATTACTGAATTAAATGTACCCAAAAAATATTTGCACACCTAAAAATAATTGAATGTCATTGTATTACAAATCAAAATATCATAGCAAGTGTCATTTGTATTGAAGACAGCACGAGCACACTGTTTAAGCAAAACATTTCAAACAAAAAAAAAGTTTGAGGTTTGAAATGATAAAATACGGTTTAAAATGGTGACAAGAGGTATGGTGACACTTTGTGATTGTCAAACTTTAGTCTTCAGTAGTTTAGTGTAAACTACACCTGTGGTTACAGGACACCTGTGTGAACTGACTTGACAACAGTTGATTAAAAGACATGGAGCAAATATGGCTCAGAAAAGCTAGTTTAGTTTAGTTTTGGGAAAAACTTCAGACGTCACTTGCTTTAATTCTGTTATTTAATGCAATGGCATTCATATACATTTTAAGTGTGTCCAAATACTTTTTGGGTTTACTATATAAATGGTAAAGGCTGATGGAAATGTGTGAAGCTTTCAGAAGTGGATCTCAATACCATTAGAGGCAGGAAGCATTAATAACATATTAATAACATGGAGATGGCATTGGAAAGATTTCTAAATATGTCTGTCTTTGATCATCTATTCATCAAGATATGAGGTGCTACTAAATACATCTTAATACTTCTGCAGTTTACCCTCTACATCCTGTTAAAGGGTTTGTGGTGCTGGTTCTAGGTTAAGTTATAGTTAATGTACTGCCTTGCAGGCACTTTTTAAAAGAAAGAAGAAAGTGCTGTAAATTGTTCTTATATCATGTTTACATTGCCACTTATGCTTGCTTAAATGTTTCCATAAACAGAGAGCAGTGTAATTTTTTCTTGCACCCCAGTTTAATATGCAAAGTCAGTTATTAGGAAGCCATTTGTAGGTTGATTCTGCTGAAAAGTGTGAAAAAAAAACTGTGGTGCTTTTGTAATGTTAGCCAGCTGGTACGTCATAGCTGTGCAGTATGTGTAAACCTCACCCCCTTAGCCTCAAGAGGCGTATTAGCCTTTAGCCTCCTCGCTAGCAAGCCTGCCTCCCATGCCGGAGACACTGGTTCGACTCCCGCTCAGAGCATGTCGAGCAGGACCGGTAACACTTTCTAAACATTGTATGTTTGAGCATCCAGTCCAGCTCAACCAATGGTGTGAATATGGGGAGGGACTATCTTTTTGTGTGGGGGAGTGTTCAGCAAACCTGTTTGAAAACAATCAGTATTTTTGCAATTCAACACAGCTTTAATGCAACATAGATGAGGCCTTATGTTGATATTTCTCTGCATGTGTGTCACAGATAATGCATCTGACCCTGGCGTAACAGCCAAGAACATTTGGATAGATGTGGTGACGGTCAGAGACCAGTTGTGTCTCAGTTTTATGGATAACGGCAGCGGTATGACGCCTAACAAGCTTCACAAAATGCTCAGGTGTGTAAAAAAACATTAAGCAATGCATGAAGTAGCTCTTTATTTAATTGTTAGTGGTGCTTGAGGTGTTTGTTCTAAATCCCCAGCTGAACTCCCTTTGTGCTAGAGGTTGACCGATAGTGGATTTTGCCGAGACTGATAACTAAGGTGGTGAAATATGCAGAAAACCAATTAATAGGCTGATAGTTTAAAAAAACAAACCAAAAAAAAATTCTTAGCTTTTCCTTACTGTGACGGGCACAGACATAGAGGCTTCAAGAATGAAATGAAGATTTGGTGCATAACTCGATACTTTCTTTTTAACTATACAGTAAACAGGCCTGAAAAACACCAGGGACTTTTATTTTGAAATGACAGAGACTTAGCTCCTTTACAGTGCTCTATATTTAAATATTTACCAAATTCAGCTTTTAAAAGCATTTACATAAATTCACCAGATGAAGGGTTTTCCATATATACTGTATATTTCACCAGATTAGGTTTAATGAGGAATTTTATAGGTTTAAATAATATTCATAAAATATGAAGTTGGAGACACGATGTATGAGCTGACAGGGCAAGTTTCCATAAAGTTGCATTTTTCTTTGCATGCACTTGCTTCAATTTAGAACACTTGATTAATTAATCAAAATAGCAAAATATGCATTGAAGTGAGGATTAAAAAAAAAAGAAGATAAATATTGTCAATGATGAAAGATTTAGATACAGTAAATACCTACGTGATTGTTTTTATTTCTCCTCTAGAGGCCACTGTTGTACTCTAGAACCAAGTCCTCCAGCGCTGGCCACAGAGGAACACGGAGGAATAATAATTAAAAAAAAAGAATAATAAGCAGCAACTATGGGGGCCTGGGTAGCTCAGTGGTAATAGACGCTGGCTACCACCCCTGGAGTTCGCTAGTACGAATCCCAGGGCGTGCTGAGTGACTCCAGCCAGGTCTCCTAAGCAATCAAATTGGCCTGGTTGCTAGGGAGGGTAGAGTCACATGGGGTAACTGCCTCGTGGTCTCTATAATGTGGTTTTCGCTCTCGGTGGGGAGCGTGGTGAGTTGAGCGCAGATGCTATGTCTCCGTGGCAACGCACTCAACAAGCCACAGGATAAGATGAGTGGGTTGATGGTCTCAGACACGGAGGCCACCCAGATTGAGGCGAATCACTACGTGACCACGAGGACTTAAAAGCGCACTGGGAATTGGGCATTCCAAATTGGGTGAAAAAGGGGAAAAATCCCCCCCCCCCACCAAAAAAAATAATAATAATCAGCAACTATCGGTATAGATGTTTGCGGATAAACGATAGTTCCGAAAAGCAACTATCGGTACAGATTAATCGGTAAAACTGATATATCGGTCAATCTCTAGTGTGTGCTACAGACATGCGTGATATAAATCATGCCTCTTTCTCTCTTTGCAGTTTTGGGTTCACAGAAAAGGGTTCTGGTAAAAGCGGTCATCAGCCCATCGGCGTGTACGGTAACGGGTTTAAGTCGGGTTCGATGCGTCTAGGTCGTGACGCTCTGATCTTTACGAAGAACGGTGGCTGTCAGAGCGTGGGTATGCTGTCTCAAAGCTTCTTGCAGGCCATCAAAGCTCAAGCTGTGATCGTACCCATCGCCCCATTCAACCAACAGACCAATATCCTTCACTCATATATAACACTACAGCTCATCAGTTATCACCTTTCTGCCCAAGGGTCAAAGCTGTTCATAGGCAGCTGCCTGAAGTGGAATAAGAATGTTCTTCATAAGCAGCAAGTTCTGTTTGCAATTCTCTGTTTGTTTAAAGCAACATTTAAACATATGGGTAGATTTGTTTTTATGAGTATATGCACATGCTCTATGCATATATAGACTCATGAATGTGTGCAGTTTAAACAGATGTTTGACTCCATCCTCAACAGACAAAATCGTTCGCCCTTAACTCTCTCATCTCACAGGCGCTCGTGGTAACAGAAGATTCAGAGGCGAGTTTGAGAGCCATCCTGAGACATTCTCTCTTTCAGAGTGTATCTGAGTTACAGGAGCAGCTAGACTCCATACAGGGCAAGAAAGGCACCAAGATTCTCATCTGGAACATTCGCAGGTTTGTGACATGTGAAAAAGCTCTCGGATGGTGGTTTCTAGCTAGTTTGTCACGCAACCCTCAAAGGAACATTCTGGGTTCAGTGCAAGTTAAGCTTAATCGACAGCATTTGTGGCATAATGTTGATTACCACAAAATTAATTTGGACTCGTCCCTCCTTTTCTTTAAAAAAAGCAAAAGTCGAGGTTCCAGTGAGGCACTTACAATGGAAGTGAATGGGGCCAATTTTTGGAGGGTTTAATGGCAGAAATGTGAAGCTTATAATTTTATATAATCACTTGCATTAATACTTGTTAAAACTTGTGTATTATTTGAGCTGTAAAGTTGTTTAAATTGTCGTTTTTGTGCGATTACAAGGTTTACGGCGTTACGTCGTCATGGCAACTAAGTTGTACAGTTGGCCATAACTTTACACAGAAATGTTAGTAAGCGATTTAATCTCTCTAAAATCATATTAACACACATATTGTTTACGTCTCGTGTCTATACTTTTGAAACAGTATTTTAATGTTTACGGATTGGCCCCCATTGACTTCCATTGTAAGTTCTTCACTGTAACATAGACTTTTGCTGTTTTAAAGAAAAGGAGGGACAAATTGAAATAAAATGTTTGTGGTAATCAACATTATGCCACAGATGCTGTCGATTGAGCTTAACTTGTATTGAACCTGGAATATTCCTTTAAGGGAGGTACTACGTACGGGTGAAGAGGCTTAAAATGGCTTCTTACCATTAAAATGAAACTTTGCCATTTTAAAATACACATAAATACTTGTGACTTGTGATTTTTAACATGCAGGCTATGCATACTTTCATTAAATATGCATAGACTTGAATATGATATCAATCCCCCCAAAATATTAAAACTTTTATTTTGCCCTGGACACGTTTTAAGACAATATCCCAGGGAAAAAAATATATTCAAATACCCCCCTGACAATTATCAGCAACTTCTAAAATTCGGGACCTGTACCTATTATGACATACTGTATTACTAGTAAATTATATGAGTAAGATTGTACTGTAAGAAAATGGTGTGAACATTATTTATGAAATATGACATTAATTCTTGTTAAATAATTCACATACATTATTTTTGATATTTATTGAAAATTTGGTACATTAGATGACTTTGAAAAATATTGTGTGCCCTTAAATCATAGTCGTATCTGAATGTGCTTGTCAGCAGTGAAAGGTGAATTACTGAACAAAGGGATTCACTGTAGTTACAGTGCAAATGCTCTTTTATCTGTCGACAGACTACAGGCCAGCCACATAAACAGACAGGAGAGCAATTATATTCTGCCACGTCATTAATTTACAAATGATTTAAATGTTGCACACGTGCGAGTATACTGACTCTGTTGGAACAACACACTCCTGATTTGAATTTGCTTTGAATATTAGCCTGAACTGCTTAGTTTAACAAATCGTGTTCTTTTAATCACCCTAAAGCATGCAGTCCTCTGAATTCTTACAAATAGCTTACAGCTTTAGAAAAGTGGTTTCTACAAAATAATATAAAAATGACATTTTCATTAAAACTTTATTAAGCAAATTCATTAAATGCCATCCTTCCTCTATACTATGCAACAACAACAAAAAGATTGACTATGGGTGCTACACAGTGATACGCTACCCTGCAAAGGCAAAACACAGTAACTACACATTTAAAGGGATAGTTCACCCAAAAATGAAAATTCTCTCATTCACTTACCCTGATGCCATCCCAGATGTGTATGACTGTCTTTCTTCAGCACAACACAAAGGAAGATTTTTAAAAGAAGAAAGAGCTCTGTCAGGTCCTTATAAATGCCAGCACTTTGACAGTCCAAAAGTCACATTTAGGCAGCATAAAAGTAATCCACACGACTCTAGTCGATCAATGAATGCCTTCTGAAGCAAATAGATAAGATTGTGTTAAAAATAAATCGATAATTAAAACGTTATTAACTTTTAAAAAGCGCTTCCTCTAAAATCGATAATTAAAACGTTATTAACTTTTAAAAAGCGCTTCCTGCCAGCAGTTGACGCATCACGGAGCTGTCGAGTGACGTAAGCGCGTTGGCGAGTTCACATGAGAATTCGGAAGCAGCGCTTAATTACAATCAGAAGAACGAGCCTCACGCGAGATTTCGGCCATTTCAAACAGCATCAGAGCCCTGGACGGAAACGCCGATATAAAGCTTTTAAGTCCTCGTGGTGGTGTAGTGATTTGCCTCAATCCGGGTGGCGGAGGATGAATCCCAGCTGCCTCTGTGTCTGAGACTGTCAACCCGCGCATCTTATCACATGACTTGTTGAGTGCGTTGCCACGGAGACATAGCGCGTGTGGAGGCTTCACACCATCCACCACGGCATCCACGCTCAACTCACCACGCGCCCCACCGAGAATGAACCACGTTATGGCGACCACGAGGAGGTTACCCCATGTGACTCTACCCTCCCTAGCAACCGGGCCAATTTGGTTGCTTTAGGAGACCTGGCTGGAGTCACTCAGCACACCCTGGATTCGAACTAGTGAACTAGCAAACTCCAGGGGTGGTAGTCAGCGTCTTTACCACTTAGCTACCCAGGCCCCCCAATGCTGATATAAAGTTAAAACCTTTTAATAAGCGACTTGTTTCTTACATAAACCTATCGATTCACTTCAGAAGACATTCACTGATTGACTGGAGTTGTGTGGATTACTTTTATGCTGCCTAAATGTGACTTTTGGACCGTGAAAGTGCTGGCACCCGTGTACTTCCATTATAAGGACCTGAGCTAAGGACTAGATCTTCTTTCTAAAAATCTTAATCTGTGTTCTGTTGAAGAAAGACAGTCATACACATCTGGGATGGCATCGGGGTAAGTGAATAATGAGAGAATTTTCATTTTTTGGTGAACTAAGTCAAGTCATATCTGTTACTATTTATTGTGTATTTTAACACAACTGAGCACTGTATTGACCAATCAGCATCCAGACTTTGAACTATCCATTTTTTTTTTTTTTTTTTTTTTGTAAATTGACTTCCGTCTCATACATCAGGACTTTGCCCAATTCAAAAGTGTTGAAAATAATTTACCGACTGATGTTTTTTGGTTTGAGTGGTAGATTTGGTGATAGATGTTTATCAGATTTGTCACTTATTTTCCAGATTGGATGAAATATACAAGTATGCATGTATCCAAATTTAAAAGGAATATTCCTTGTACAATACAAGCTAAGCATTTGTGGCGTAATGTTGATTACCATAAAAATTTGTTTCTACTTGTCCCTCCTTTTCTACAATAAAAGTGTGGCACTTACAATGGAAGTGAATTGGGCCAAGCCATAAACATTTAAATACTCACTTTTTCAAAAGTATAGATAAAATTGCTTGCTAACCACATCTGTGTAAAGTTATATTCAATTTGACAACTTCATTGCCATGATGATGTAACGCCGTTAACCATAAAACCCAAAAACGACCATAACATCAATTTTATAGCTCAAATAATGCATGACTATTAACAGAAGATTGAATGTAAGTGCTTTTATAAAATGATAAGCTTCACATTTCTGCCTTTAAACCCTCCAAAAATTGGCCCCATTGACTTCCATTGTAAGTGCCTCACTGTGACCTCAATTTTTGCTTTTTAAAAGAATATTATTTTTTATGTGGTAATCAATATTATGCCCCAAAAACTTGTTTTGAACCCGGATTTGTAATATATATTTACTGTATATATTAAAGGTAGGTATACATTTTTTATATTTACATATGTAGCCATAGTTTAAATGTGTTTACTGTTTCAAGCATTTAAGCTTGAACTTTAGATCAAAAGGTTTTTAAGATCACGAGAAAGGACAATGAAATTTGACGAAAGCTCATAAGTAAATTTCTGTTATATTTCTCTTTCCATCAAACCTTTACCATCCTGTCTGACAGAAATAAAGATGAAAAGCCGGAGTTTGATTTTGACACAGATGCGGAGGACATCCGTCTGCCAGAGATCCGTTCAGAGGAGGCTCACGGAAAATGGAGGAGAGATTATTACAAGCATCGCAGAGACAATCACGTTCCTGAGATGGAGTATTCTCTCCGAGTGAGTGACAAAGAGAGAGACTGATGGAGAGAGAGACTGTGTGTGTGTTATTTTCGGTGGAGCTGAAAGAATGTTTGTGCAGCGTCACAGTGTGAGAGACAAAGAAAATGATATCTATCCTGTTAGTTTAAAGGGATCATATCATACATTTATTATGTTTTTATTAGTTATTTTTCCCTGAGGTCCATTTGTAATGTTATTAAAGTTTCTGAACATCAAAAAGGTGCTGTTGTAAATATGGGCGGCCATATGTTAATGTATTCAACTATCTGACATTAAAGGAAATTCTGAGCTCAGTATGTTTTTATAAAACAATTAATTGTATGTCAAAATTGTATTAAGTAAAACTTAATTTCACAGAATTCCTCTCTGTCATTGCAGGCATATCTCAGTATCCTTTACCTGAAGCCCAGGATTCAAATCATTCTGCGACAGAAGAAAGTTCAGACTAAACTGGTTGCTAAGAGTCTGTCGATGATTGAGAACGACGTCTATAAACCTCATTTCATCGTATCCTTTTCACTGACTCAAAATCTGAAGTGACTGTTTGAACAAAATCCAGCGTGATCTCATGAACATTTCATGACCGTAGCAACATTTTTGCAAAACAAAATTGCATGCTTCATTACACGTTTGCCTGAAGTTTCCTTGTGAAATGTCCAGCGGGGGGCGCCAAAAGCGAGCGAAATTATGTCATAATCAGAGAAGGTTTTTAAGGTGTATGTTGGTTTTAATGAGTAAAACGTACCACCCTAACCAAAAACTTTAACCTAAACCTAACCAATAATGTCCTAAAACAAAATGTGAAATGAAAAGCACAGTTTCTAAAGCAACCACGTCATCTTGTGACACTTTTATGACACTCTCATGTCACGTGTCGGCTGGTCTCAAACCGCAGACTTCCGAGTTCAATGTCCAACACTCTATCAGGTGAGCTACCATGGAAATTAAGTGTGTAAATGTAGCTGAGTCTGTAATACAAATGTTAAAATGTATCATTTTTCAAACGATGTTATAGTAAAAGTGTTTCGATATGAAAACATAGCGTTGTGTGAGTAATAGAGCGAAAAAAATAAGTATTTATAAAGTCATAATCAGCCATTGTAGTCGTGATTTGTGTGCCTCTAGTGTTCATTTCACCAGGAAACTGCGACGAAGCGTAGAAAGCGGTACGTAAAAGTCAGTTTGCAAAAATGTAGCTATAGTAACGTTAATTATGTGAGACTAGGCTGTTTCTCTGTTTTAAACCTATAGCAGTTTTTCGGCATGGAGTTTAGAAACTGAAAATACAATTGCTGCTATAGGATTCTTTTCCCATCATTTCCAAGTCATGGAAATTAGACACCTCATGTCATTACAAACAGTTCAGATATGGACTTGGAATGTGCTGCGTGCATAAGTTGTATAGACTACTTATGGTACTTTCATGGTGCTTTTTGGTCTTTTATGGAGCTTGACAGGCCCTGGTCACAATTTGTTTTTATTTTATGGAAAAGAGCAGCTCGGATACTTCCAAATATGTTATTTTGTGTTCCACAGAAGCAAGAAAGTCATACAGACGTGAGTAAATGTTGACTGAATTTAAGCTTTTGGGTGAGTGATTCCTTTAGGAGTGTTTTCTTTAAATGCTACCACTCAGAATGAGCGAGTGAAAATCACATTTGGATTCAACCTGAAAAATAAGGAGCACTTTGGCATTATGATGTACCATAAAAACAGACTCATAAAGGCTTATGAGAAAGTTGGCTGTCAAATCAAGGTACAAAATGCATTCATTTGAAGAAATTAGATGTAACGTATTTAAAAAAACAAAACAATAAATTACCTAGGAAGTGTCAGCGTGACTTATCTCTTCCTGTTTCTTTTAAAGTCATCAGGTCAAAGGTCAGGGGTTGGGGTCATTGGAGTGATTGAGTGCAACTTCCTCAAGCCTGCTCATAACAAGCAGGATTTTGAGTACACCAAAGAGTACAGGTGCATTTCAGGAGCTCTGCAGCGCTCCACAAACTTTATTATTCAATACTACACCAATGCCAACTGGATCAGATGGTCGCTCATTTGAATGCTGGACTGAAATTCTCACTAAATTCAAATCTCCTGCCACAGAGAAACGTCCTTTCGTGACATTGAAAATTGTTGTACAGCTGGCCACAACTTATGAGTTACCCATAGAAGTGGAAGAAATTCTAGTGCATTGTGTCTGGAATTTACATTATAAAATACTTTATTATAATTTTGTATTATTTTATATTGTAATTTTTTAATAATTTATTCTATGAATTGAAAAACATTTTAAATATATTAATTATTAACATATATATATATATATATATATTTATTATTTAACATTTTATTTGATTAATTTTATATTTAATATTTTTTATTATTTAATATTTTTAAAATATGTAAAAAATATATATTTTTCTTTGAGCTATAATTACCAATATATTTGTAAGAAATTTCAGTGTATGTATTTTTTATATTTTTATTTTTTTAATAAATCTTTTTAAAATCTTTTTAGGGTTACCAAAAAAAATCTTTTTTTTTTTTTAAGCATTTTGTATTTGATAAAAAAAATGTCATTTAATTAAATATAAAAAAAATATATTTTAGTTTTTATTTTAAAATTATGTTACAAATTTCTGTGTACATTGCAATTGGATTCACGTTCTAAAATAATTATTTATTTTCACATATTTAATTTTATTGAAAATTCTTTTATTTTATATTTTATTATTTGATATATCTAAAATAATTTATTTTTAATTATTTGCATTTTGACTGCAGTTTTTGCTGTTTTTCCTTTTAGACTTACTCTAGCCGCACTTGGTCTCAAACTAAATGACTACTGGCGTGAAAAGAAGGAAAAGAAAGCAAAAGAGAGAGAGTTTCAGGCCTTAGAGAGAAAAAACAAAGAGGGTGACACTGAGGAAGAGGAGGAAGAGGATGAGGAAGAGGAAGAGGATGAGGAAGTGTACGTTTGATTTCCTCCGAGCCATTTCACACAACCATTAATCAAGCGCTGTGAAAACAGTTCTCTTGTACCTGCTCTGTTGGTGAGAGTTCAGTTGTCTGTCAGTCAGATGGGGAGAAAAACGCTGGCCTCGCTGAAGTGTGGGTTTGTGAGTAAAACATGAGAGGTGCAACTTAGCTTGCCAAAATCTCTCAGACTATTTTTCTGTTAGACCACAGACCTCACACATAGTATATGCATCACAGAAAACACACACACAGAGACACACACACACACACAAAGGCTTTTGTGAAGGCAGAGGTGGAGACAGGCTGTTAAACACATAGAAACTTCATTAAAATCAAACGGCTGATGCGATAAAGTGGTTTTTATAGCAACAGCACACCTGTGTGTGTGTGTGTGTGTCTGTGTAAATGATACTTGAAGCTAAAACAATGTTACACACTAACACAAACAACAAATTGTATTACTAACCCTTAAAGGCAAGCCATGAAATCAAGCTTTAACTTCAGTGGTTTTTATTCCACGACTATTAGTTCTGAGGCCACTAGTGTACTTATAAAAATGGACTAAATTAACATTTAAATATTTGTTCATTTAAAATGAACAGTCTTTCTCTTCCAGTAAAATGGACAAAACAATCACTGTGAGGAGTTGCAAAATAGTAACTGTTTTCAAACGGGTTTCCTTAACACTTTCCCTACCTTCCGATGGTCAAACAAACAGGTAGTTCCGCCCTAAATTCAGAAGAATGTTTTAATAGCATCACAGATCCAGTGTTACACTTGGAGTGGAAGTCAACCTACGAATGGCTTCCTTTTAGTTGACTTTGCATATTTAGCATCAAAACATCGAAATTACAGCTTTAAATATATTACATGTTGTCTCTGAATATCTCCACGGGACCCATAAATGAATAAGTGATAAACTAGATCTGACTGAGCTGCTGTAATGATGCTTTTCCTCTCTCAGTGACGTGTCATGGATTCAATGTGAAGAGTGTTTGAAATGGAGAGGAGTCGCCACTCACCTGTTCGCTGGAAAGGTACCTGATCCGTTCAGGTGTAGCATGCATCCAATAGCACGCTTACGGTGAGTCTGCTGATTAAATCAAATGGTGTGTTTGGAATAGCACACTATCATACTATATTTTCAGTATGTACACTGTGCATAACATACACATTTTCTGTATACACGGATGGAATAGCCGGATGACTTACTGCATTTGCATTTACTAAATGTGCAGTATAATATCAGACCACATGATGTGCTTTGTATCCCACAATGCAATGCGCTCAACATGACCTTCCAATTCCCATGTGACCCATGAACTGGAAGAAAAATCAAATGTGATTTCTAACACTTCAGAGTTACAATATAAAAGAAACTTCTGTGCATTTTATTTTAATTATTTTAATTATTTAATTTTTAGTTTTATAGAAATAATTATTTATATGTTTAATATAATAATATATTTAGAACATTTTATTTTAATTTCTGTCTTGATATTAGAAGAATTTTTTAATTAGTTACTGTATATTTCAGTGCATTTTATTTTTTTATTTCATTTTTATTTTATAAAATATTTTTACATATTTCATATAAGAATATTTTTAAATAATTTTAAGTTAGTCATTTCACTTTTTTATTATTAGTTACCAATATAAGGGAAGTATATTTCAGTGAATTTTAATTTATATTTCATCTTTATTTGATAAAATCATTTTATATATTAAATATAAGAATGTTTAAATAATTTTATATTAGAATCATTTCTATTTTTTAATTAGTTACCAATATAAGTGAATTAAATTTGCATTTTTATTTTTTACTGCATTTGTTTTAAATAATTATATTTAATATTACAATATGTTTAAATAATTTCTATAATACTATATATCTTGATATTAGAATAATTTGTATAAATAAAATAATTTATATTATCTTATAGTAAAAACCCATATATACAGTGTGTGTGTATATATATATATATATATATATATATATATACACACATAAACAGAACATATATATATACACACACACAGTATATGTATATAGACATATATATGTGTATGTATATATATATATATATATATATATATATATATATATACTGTGTGTGTGTGTGTATATATATATATATACTGTGTGTGTGTGTGTGTATATATATATATATATATACACTGTGTATATACGTATATACACACACACAGTATATATATATATATATATATACACACACACACACACAGTATATATATATATATATATATATACACACACACACACTATATATATATATATATATATATATATATATATATATATACACACACACACACACACACACACAGTATATATATATATATATATATATATATATATATATATATATACTGTGTATATACGTATATACACAGTATATATATATATATATACACACACACACACACACAGTATATATATATACACACACACACACACACACACACAGTATATATATATATATATATATATACACACACACACACACACACACGTGTTGTGTTTGTGTATGTATTTTTATTTGCATCAGTAATTAAAATACAAAATAGCTGTATTTATTTTCAAGATGCAACATAGTGAGAACACATGACAATGTTTAAAACATTTATCAATGCATATTACATAGACTTTCAAATACTTTAAAGAGAAATAGTAGTCAGTACACAGTATGTACTTAGTATTATGTAGTAAAAAGTACACTAGTATTCCATTCCAAATATATCTGTTCTTTACGGTATTTGACTCATTTATTCTTGGGTTCTTGTTTTGTAGGAGCTGTTTGTTACCAGAGGATACAGAAGACAATGCTGATGTCACACCCAGCTATGAAAAAACATTCAAAAAACAGTTTAGTACAAATGTGTAATCACATCCTGAATTCTCAAATTTTGGTGCGAATTCACACGTTCCCAGTTCTGTGTAAAGTGTGCAATAATTGCTTGTTTGTTTCCTTTGTTGTGTGTGTGCAGGGAAAATGCCTCTGTTAAGAGAAGAGGAAGATCCTTGGAGGTATATATATATAGTATATACAGTACCACATTCTTTCAGTCAGATGAGGAAGTGTTTGTGTGATGACACACAGTGGTCTTTAGTTGTGTCTTCATTTGCATGTGGGCAGACATGACAACTAATGTGTAGTTGTATGAATGCGAGAGCTTTGCATATGCAAACATAAATTGTTGGTGTGTGTGTGTGATCTGTGTTTTAGCAGTTCACGACTGGTTCACAATAGATATGTTGTTGGATGGATCTCATAACTTTGTGGCCATACAGATGGGGTGTTTATTTAAATCTACTGTACATTTATGTGAAAGAAGTTCAGCTGTTTAAAATAGTCTAACTTTCTCTAATAACAAGATACTTTTTCCAACATGTAGCTTTGTTGCGTGACAAAACGGTACATTGTCGGTATCATCAGATTGTATTGCACATGCAGAGAACTGCATCAATAATCAAAAGCACTTTTACTCAAAAAAATATTTGAGACTATTTTTAAGATTTACACATTTCACATCAGGTTTATTAATTTAATAAATTTATTCATACAATGTTTAATTTATATTGGAATCATTTCTATCTTGATATAAGAATAATTTTTCTAAATAAAATTTCAATTATCTTATTATAAAAAAATATTATATATATATATATATATATATATATATATATATATAATATATAAATTTTTAGATAAAAATAATTATAATTCTATTATCTTATTATAAAAAATTATATATATACACAATGTATAAATATATATACAGTATATACTGTATATATATTTATACACTGTGTGTGTGTGTGTGTGTGTGTGTATATATATATATATATATATATAAATAATAGGAATGATTATATTTAAAATAATGTTTAAATTATTTTATATTAAAATATTTTTTATTAGTTACTAACATTTAATGAAATTTGTGCATTTGTAAATAAATATTTTTTTATTAATTACATTTTGTTAAAGATTACTCTGTTCAATTTGATGGAAATTTGTTATGAAATTTAAATGCATAAAACTTAAAAATAGGCTAAAATATTTTCTCTGTCTTTAATAAGTAGCGTTATTTGGGTCTGGGTAGCTCAGCGAGTATTGACGCTGACTATCACCCCTGGAGTAGCGAGTTCGAAGCCAGGTCTCCTAAGCAACCAAATCGGCCCAGTTGCTAGGGAGTGTAGAGTCACATGGGGTAACCTCCTCGTGGTCACTATAATGTGGTTCTCGCTCTCGGTGGGGCGCGTGGTGAGTTGTGCGTGGATGCTGCGGAGAATAGCGTGAAGCCTCCACATGCACTACGTCTTGCGGTAATGCGCTCAACAAGCCACGTGATAAGATGTGTGGATTGACGGTCTCAGATGCAGAGGCAACTGGGATTCGTCCTCCACCACCCAGATTGAGGCGAGTCACTACGCCACCACGAGGACTTAGAGCGCATTGGGAATTGGGCATTCCAAATTGGGGAGAAAATAATAATAATAATAAGTAGCGTTATAAAGTCAGATTCGTTTTAGAGAAGTCTAATATTTTGCAATATATCTGGTAAGTTGCATTTAGTGTAAACATATTTCTTCAAGTTCATTGAACAAATTGAGATCCTCAATATTTCTGTGCCAGATAAATACTGCTCTGAAAAAAAAAAAAAAAAAACAGAATTCGATATTTTTCTTAAATTATCCCTTTAAATATCTTCACTGTTGCGATTTGTTTTATTTCAAATTAACTTTTCAAATGAGTAGCCTGTCTGTACTGTAAATACTTTGTGATTAGCTTTAAGCTTAGCCAGCTATATTTTCAAATAAGTTTCTTCAAAACTGATATAAAACAACATCACTTCTCATTTTGGATTTTAACACATTGCATTCACCTCAACTGATAATAACTGTGTGTGTGTGTGTGTGTAGATGAGTAAAAGCCCAGTGCATCCACTTTGTAGAGGACTATCTGATCCTGAATCAGAGACCAAACAGGATGAAGTCACGGTTACCATGGTGATAGATACACAGGATACAGATGAGGATGGAGTCAAAGTTGCCGCCACTGAAGAGGAAGAGTCTTCACCGTCTCCGAGGTGTGACAGACACAGAAAACATCCATTCACATGTATTAGTGGTGCTTGCTAAAGCAAACATCACTTTTACAACTGCTCAGACTCTTGTGCAAGTACACGAATGCAAACGTGAATGTTTAGCTAACGATTTGTAAGTACTTAATGAGCTTTTGCGTTACTGAAGGGGCCGACAGTTTCCTTCAAAATGTCTCAAATAAAATGTGTAATAATTATAAGAATAATAAACGTATTAAAGAATTAATTAAAATATAATGTAAAATGAATTATATTTCGAAAGGTTAACATTACTTCAAGTAAACAGTTTAGGTTATAGGGGTTCAGCTGAACTAGTTTTGACTAACTTGCTCAGCCATGTTCTCTTCGAACTGTTGTTCTGCCATTACAGAAGCTGACCAGAAAGAAAAAAAGTTGTTAACTTTAATGCCTGCTATAGCTTCCCTTTATGGCAACTGGTGAAAAACACGAATTATGAATCGTGTGCTGACACATTTCAGAATGCAACAATCCTAGAAACAACTGCAATCACATACTTGCTACTTACATACTTGTAAACTTAAGTCGGACAGTTTTTATCCTTGGTGAATGCCCCCTTTGGGTACAAAACAACTCACACAATACATTATTTTCCAGTGTAAAGTTTCTAATGCTTTACTTCCCATTAATTTTCCAGAAAAAGAAGAAAGGAAACATGTTCACATGTGGAAAAGGGCAAAAAGTCGCCAAATCGTGCTGGAACTCCAGAACTCCCCCTTGATGAAGACACAGAAACAACAGACAAAATACATGAACCAGAAACAAATAGCACCACAACGCCATCTGGAGATACGGTGGCCCAGGAGTACAATATTCAGCCAGAGGCCTCAGTACTTGAGAGTCCCGTGGAGCCGCAGATTTCCCAGGGGCCATCGCAGCCTAAAGATCAGCCCAGAATCCCCCTTCACCCTCTCTCGCCCCACACCTCCATGACCATGGCTCAGACCGTTGTCGTCACCCCTCTGAGCCGCACAGGATTTCAGCCCGTTTCACCATTGCCGACGGATGGCTCGGACCGCACGGCTTTAACTCAGAGACTCGCTCAACTCGACCGGGAAGCCAAGCGCTTAAAAAGAATCCTAGGTATCCGTGAGCCGGTTACGGAGGTTGCCTTGGTAATGGAGGGAGAAGGGGCCGGGCCATCTGATGCCACCACAAATGAGGAGCGACTTGCGCAAAATGGTGATTCAGTGTCATGTGACCAAAATGCAGAAAGATTGACCCCCATGTCAAATGAGTCCAGGGGGGAGGAGCTCTCAGTTTGTCAGGTAAGTCAGACAGTCGGTCATTAAAGTTTTCATCATTAAATATCAAAAACAAAGTGAGTCAAATTAAATATGCAGTCTACTCTGACTCAAGGAGCGGTCACAATAGATTTCAACACTGAAATGTGTAAAATTATTTAGAAGTTACAACACTTTGAAAGTATTTTTTCTTTTTTTTTAAACTAGTGTGAACTTTGTTCAAACATTCACTACAGCGTGTTCTTATTGTTTGGAGCATGCCATCTTTTCAACTTTTATTGAAACCAGGCAAGTATTTTAATGTTTCATTTACTCATGTTCAACCTAATTCTATTCATGCAATCTTTAGAAATCAGAGGAACAGGCAAACAGGCCCCCTCTGCAGCAAAGCAGTACTCCACCTGTCCAAAAGGGGGCAGAAACGAGTCCTAAAGATGAGCTCTACTGGAGTAAGACATTAGCAAAACTCCAGAGTGAGAACCAGGCGTTATCAGACGATCTGAACAAGCTGAAAACTGAGAGAGACCAACTACTGATCCAACTGAGACAAACTGAGAGAGACGCACATGAGAGGAGAGACCAGAGCACCAACACACCCAGTCACACTTATAACAGGTGTGTGTGTTTGTGTGTACAGGCGGCAAGTGATGAAGATAAATATAATGCAATAGAGGGCAAAGTTTTTTTTTTTTAATTGCACATTGAACCCTGTTCAATGATATAAAGATTTTTCCTTGTGCATGTGAATGTGCATTGCTCAAGTGCAGCTTTATCTGCACTTCTTTAGGGAATCAAGTTTAATGCCTATTCGCAGTTATTATTTTCCTTTGACAATTAAATTAAGTAGAAACAATAATATTAAAGTTCACTTGCAACAACGTGATATTAGTTGTTATATCTTATTTCTCTGACTTTTTTAAGAAAATACAAAAATGAATGAACTGACACATTTGCGTAGATCTACCAAAGGTTTAGTTATGCTGACCTAAAATGACCATAAGTTGAATTTACTTAAAATATCTATGTAGCATTTTTGCATCATATATTTTAAGTAAATACAACATAATTTTTTTTTCAGTGTATTAAGACTGTGTACTTAAATCGTGTGCTCTTTTATGAGCAAATATATTAATGCAACGTACACTAAATCGTCAGGATTATTACAAATTTTCTAAATTTGGCTAATTCGTATGATATCGTGCATTACAGCCAATGACGACACTGGACATCATTTCCATCTAATACGTGACAATGACTTGCTTCTGTTACACACAACAGCTTCCTATCATGTTTACCCACTCTACTGATTGGTTAAGTTTAGGTAAGGGGTTTGGGTAAGGGCATAATATAAGTATGTCCTTAACGCCTTGTGCGCAGAACTCGCGCATACTTCCGCATTAGACATCCAAGAATTTGCACGTGATGAAGTTGTATGAGTTTATGCGAACAACATCGTGCGAGACCATACGAGATAGCCAACTCGTAAATTATGTAAGAAATTTTCATGAGACTGGGTTGATTAATCCCATGGAGCATTATTATTAATATATATATATATATATATATATACACACACACATACATACAGTTGTGCTCAAAAGTTTGCATACCCTGGTAGAAATTGTGAAATTTTGGCATTGATTTTGAAAATATGACTGATCATGCAAAAACTGTCTTTTATTTAAGGATAGTGATCATATGAAGCCATTTATTATCACATAGTTGTTTGGCTTCTTTTTAAATCATAATGATAACAGAAATCACCCAAATGGCCCTGATCAAAAGTTAACATACCCTTGAATGTTTGGCCTTGTTACAGACACACACACACAGGTTTAAATGGGAATTAAAGGTTAATTTCCCACACCTGTGGCTTTTTAAATTGCAATTAGTGTCTGTGTATAAATAGTCAATGAGTTTGTTAGCTCTCACGTGGATGCACTGAGCAGGCTAGATACTGAGCCATGGGGAGCAGAAAAGAACTGTCAAAAGACCTGCGTAACAAGGTAATGGAACTTTATAAAGATGGAAAAGGATATAAAAAGATATCCAAAGCCTTGAAAATGCCAGTCAGTACTGTTCAATCACTTATTAAGAAGTGGAAAATTCAGGGATCTCTTGATACCAAGCCAAGGTCAGGTAGACCAAGAAAGATTTCAGCCACAACTGCCAGAAGAATTGTTCAGGATACAAAGAAAAACCCACAGGTAACCTCAGGAGAAATACAGGCTGCTCTGGAAAAAGACGTTGTGGTTGTTTCAAGGAGCACAATACGACGATACTTGAACAAAAATGAGCTGCATGGTCGAGTTGCGAGAAAGAAGCCTTTACTGCGCCAATGCCACAAAAAAGCCCGGTACTATATACCCGACAACACCTTGACACACCTCACAGCTTCTGGCACACTGTAATTTGGAGTGACGAGACCAGAATAGAGCTTTATGATCACAACCATAAGCGCTATGTTTGGAGAGGGGTCAACAAGGCCTATAGTGAAAAGAATACCATCCCCACTGTGAAGCATGGTGGTGGCTCACTGATGTTTTGGGGGGGTGTGAGCTCTAAAGGCACGGGGAATCTTGTGAAAACTGATGGCAATATGAATGCAGCATGTTATCAAAAAATACTGGCAGACAATTTACATTCTTCTGCATGAAAGCTGCGCATGGGACGCTCTTGGACTTTCCAGCATGACAATGACCCCAAGCAGAAAAAGCAGCAGAAAAAGGTGAAGGTTCTTTTTTTTAAATAATAATAATTATTAATTATTAGTTCTGGAGTGGCCATCACAGTCTCCTGACCTTAATATCATCGAGCCACTCTGGGGAGATCTCAAACGTGCAGTTCATGCAAGACGACCAAAGACTTTGCATGACCTGGAGGCATTTTGCCAAGACGAATGGGCAGCTATACCACCTGCAAGAATTTGGGGCCTCATAGACAACTATTACAAAAGACTGCACGCTGTCATTGATGTTAAAGGGGGCAATACACAGTATTAAGAACTAAGGGTATAGTAAGGGTACTTTTGAACAGGGGTCATAAAATGTTTTTCTTTGTTGCCATGTTTTGTTTTATGATTGTGCCATTCTGTTATAACCTACAGTTGAATATGAATCCCATAAGAAATAAAAGAAATGTGTTTTGCCTGCTCACTCATGTTTTCTTTAAAAATGGTACAAATATTACCAATTCTCCAAGGGTATGCAAACTTTTGAGCACAACTGTGTATATATATATATATATATATATATATATATAAACGTTTAAGTATTTTGTGAGTGTATATCCAAAAAATATGAGCAAGTAGCATATCTGCCTCCAGATCTTCTTTTGTTTTCGGACACGATGTAAACATTGTTGTAGGCTTACCGTAGCGACTTGGGGTAATACAAGAATGCAGTTTTGAATACAGATATATATATTTTTTGGTACTGGCTCAATAATGGTATTTTTCTTATTCCTTACAAACAAAAAGCAAGTTAAAATACACGTACTACTGAAGCATTATTGCTTATCAACCTCAAAGCTCATGGTCTTAAAAGGTTTATAGATAATAATAATAATAATAAAACAATAATCTATGGAGAAAATTAATGGGATTTTTATTTCCAAAACCCTTCTGCTGCACTCTATTAACATTCTCTCTTTTCACTTTTCATCTGTTCTCCTTACATTTTTCTTTAAAGATACTGAACATCTCTCTTTGTTTTTCATCCCCGACAGCAGTGTCACATTGGAAAGGTTGCGATCCATCCGTCGGAATGTGGTTGCATTGCTCTCCTCTATCCTGCCAAACCTGGATATGCAGGGCATCAGCTACGACACCATTGACGTTGACAGCATCCTACAACAGATCATCCAAGCCAATAACCTCTGATCCTGGAACCGTGATTAGAGAAGGGCCCCATGAAACAAGGGCCCACCACTAATGGCTGCCTTATAACAGATGCCATAAAGCTTTTGGGATCAAAACGAGGATGTCTACAGTGCCTATAATCTCACGTTCTTTAGAAACCGTTTTTCTTGAAACCACATTCTGGTGAATGAATGTCACGAAACATGAAGATCACATCTGGGTCTTATTTCACCTAAAAAAATCATATTTTTGCATATACAAAGTAAAGCCTATTTAAGACTATTACGATTTTGTTTTGCAATGATTTGCATGCCAATTAACCACATTCTCTCCTCCCAAATGCTTACTACTATAATAGAAAAATGTCTCTTTGTCATTAATATAATGGGGAAAAAAAATACATTTGAATTGTAAAGTATATATGCATCATGGTAGTATTTGTTGTACTGCCTTACATTTATGCGGATTAAAATTTTTGAATTGCATTTCAGTATTTTACTATAAATAACTATTATCGCAAGGAGAATCTAATGAGAATCTTGATTGATGGGAATTACAACAACAACAACAAAGAAAGGTCCATATGCATTATACTAATGAGAATTTTGGGGAGAAATGTGCTTAATTGTCATGAAAATGTCAAAATGAAAAAGGTTCTTAATAGTCTCTTATTTTCTTAATAAAAAAATATTTTGTAGTTTTTATTTTGTAGTGAAGTATCAGGGAATAAAAAGCATGAAAAAAGAAAATTATGTTACTGTAGCATTGCTGCTGACACAAACAGCATTACAATTCAAATGATACATTTAAAGTACATCTCATATGGGAGGTTAAAGCTTCATTTCACACAAAAACACATGCACTCACTATCTATTTGAAATCTAATAAGACCTCATTGTGGTTTTACAGCAACATTAATAGACATTCATATGCATGAGTGTACCAGGCGCTGTGACCTAATGGAACATATTTTATGCCTGAGACATGCATGCATCTATCGTTCCTAAATCGATGCATGCATGCATATCTCGCGCGCACACACACACACACACACACACACCAAACACAGTCTCTACAAGATAAACAACATTCGCAATCACATCACCACCGACAGGTTTCACACACAGTCATAACAATTTGCCGTTATTCAGCTGCAGCTCTCCTGATGCTCAAATATGAATCTATAAGCAGCTTTTGTTTGTACATATTTAAACGTGTTCTTTATATCATTAAGAGCTTATAAAGCAAAACTAATTTTCTAGAATTGCCCATTTTTTATATCTTATTTTGTACTAGAACTTTTGGTCTTATTTTGCTACCAGATCTTAAACTTTAACATGCATCGCATTTTTATTTCACACATTTTTTGTTTGTCATGTAATAAAGGTCATCAGTGCTGTTTTTTTGTGGTTGTACACTTTCTCTGCTTTCTCACTATGCTGCTTTTAGTAAAAGATGACAACAAATTACTTGGGAATATGTAAAGTCAACATGAAATGGCGTTCACAACTCATTTAACTCCTGTAACGTGATGCTTGTTTGGATAAGTGAACTTAAAGTGGGTGTGTACAGAAGTTATGAGGCATGATACACTTACATTTTCCTTAACTTGCCTTTTATTACATAATAATAATAATACACAATACTGGTTCATGACAGTCAGTTTTAAAACCTTTAAATGAGTGGACATCAGATAACTACTACTGCAGGTCACTGGATGAGACAGACCAAATAAAATGAAAACGTTCACTCCCGTGAAATGCAGGATGAATGTTGAAACAGTGTTAGTTTGTGCAATTAATCAGCGTTGTTAATAAGAAACACAGTGAAGTGAAGCCAGAGATATTTTCACAGTTTAACAGAGGTCACATGGCAGGTGCGCAGTTTATACTCACATTCATATTCATGGTACTAAATTAGAAAGTTGCTGTTTTAAAAGTGAGATGTGGATTATATTTGCTTGGGTCAGTCCAAATTCAGCCGGTTGCTGTCGGCTTGCCACTTAAATTGGCAGCTATAATCCAATTTTAAAATCATTTTATACAAGTATTAACACTGCGACTGTGTCAGTGATTTAAAAATCGCTAATTTGTACTGATTTAGTTGTATCGAATTTAGTTTTCAGATCTGGCCCTGTTTTTAATGCTTTTTAACCTCACAAAACAAAAAAATAATACTGAAGCCATTGAGAATCTGTTCTGTATCGGCTTGACTTAAAGCTAATTTACGGAGTACAAAAAGACAACTGTTAAAATTACAAATATAGAACAGAGACTGATAACAAAATAAAAGCAAAACAATACATACAGGATCAATCAAAAGAAACAGGACAAATCATTGCATACATTTTAACATTAAAACTTACGATATTAGAATGAGTGATATGTAACTATTTACAGATTAAGAAGCGTGACAACTTCTGATTGAATACAAGTGTCCAGTTAACTGAAACTAGCCTTTTAGAACACGTAATTAAAGATGAAAATAAAATAAGTCTGTCATTAAAGACCAGGTTATAGATTCCTCTCTATATACATACATAAAACATATATTCTTTTTTAATTCTTGGTTAAATGTTTCTAGAACCCCATTCATTGGTCTGGCTAAGAGTTCTAGAATTCTTCAATTTAAACTTTGTGGAGTTCTTCTCATCTTCATTTGATACAAAAAAGCATTCTATAAAGAACTGGAAATCTAGTTTCAACTTTTACAGACAGCTCCAAAATAAACTTTATGGGCTTAATTCATAAAACACGAGTGTAAATCATTTGTAAACCATTCTTATGCTTTTACATTTTATTTATTTATTTTTTTTTTGTAAAAAAAAACTGCAAGAACTTATGCAAAATGGTATTACCAATCTTTCTTTTTAGAAATGTTTTTAGAATTCATTGTGACAACTTTAGGCAAAAATTTTTTTTCGAATGGTCTTTTGAATTAAAAGTGTCAATTTACGCAACTATTATTTACGAATGCTGTTTTGAATTCAGTGTGGGAATTTACGTAAAAATGTTTTTACGAATGCCGTTTTGAATTCAATGCGGCAATTTAAGGAAAGATGTTTTTAAGAATGGTGTTTTAAATTAAATTCGACAGTTTACATGTTTTTACAAATGGCTTTTTGAATTCAATGCGATGATTGACACCATTTTTATGAATGCCTTTTCGAATTCAATGCAGCAACTTGCGTAAAAAATGTTTTTATGAATGGTGCTTTGAAGTAAATATTTCTTACAAATGCTGTTTTGAATTCAATGTGGCAATTTTCATAAAAATGTTTTTACGAATGCCAATTCGAATTCAATGCGGCAATTTACGTAAATATATTTTTACGAAAGCCATTTGGAATCGGCAGTGTGTGTAAATATTTTTCACGAATGCTGTTTTGAATTCAATGTGGCAATTTACGCAGAAATGTTTTTACGAATGCCAATTCAAATTCAATGTGGCAATTTCCGTAAATATTTTTTTACAAATGCCAATTCGAATTCAATGCGGCAATTTAAGTAAATATTTTTTTACGAAAGCCATTTGGAATCGGCAGTGTGTGTAAATATTTTTCACGAATGCTGTTTTGAATTCAATGTGGCAATTTACGCAGAAATGTTTTTACGAATGCCAATTCAAATTCAATGTGGCAATTTCCATAAATATTTTTTACAAATGCTGAATTCAATGCAGTAAATTACAGTTTTTTTTTTTTTTTTTTTTATGATTGGTGTTTTAAATTCAATGCAATAGTTTATATGTTTTTATGAATGGTGTTTAGAATTCAAAGCGACAACTCGTATACATTTTTTTTTACGAATTGCGTTTACAATTCAGTGCGATGTTTCACATGAGAAATAATTTTTACGAAAGCCATTTGGAATCGGCAATTTGTGTAAATATTTTTCACGAATGCTGTTTTGTATTCAATGTGGCAATTTATGCAGAAATGTTTTTAAGAATGCCAATTCGAATTCAATGTGACAATTTCCTGAAATAATTTTTAACAAATGCTGTTTTGAATTCAACACGGCAATTTTTGTAAAAAAAAATTTACGAATACCGTTTTTAAGTCAATGCGGCAATTTACATAAATTCAGTTTGACGATTCACGAGAATGGTTTCGCGAATAGTCCTTTAAATTTAATGTGAAGATGTATACAAGAATGATTTTAATTTCTATTTAATGCAATAATTAGCGCAATTTACACAAAGTCATTCTGCTCGTGTTTCATGAAAAAGGCACAGTGATTGTACTTGCTTACTCTAAAGGTAAAGGACATTTTTAAGCAAATAAAACTGCTACATTTTTGAGAATAAACAAGAAAATAGTCCTGCTTTACGTGTTAAAGCTAGCCCGACTGCCGAAACGTTTATGTAGATTCTGGCAACCAAACATCTGACAAGGCATAATTAATTTTTTTTACGACAAACATGGGTGGCCTAAGACATCTTCCTTTCTGTACTGTCCCCCAAAACCACAACAAACATTTTGTGCAACATTGTCCCAGACCAGCATCAGCTGTGCATGTCTGATCATCAGTAAGGCAATAATCTAGTTAGAAACAGTAAAGCTGATTTTTTTTTATCAATACACAGGTACACAACTACTTGTTAAATGGCTTTTTGAACCAAAGCAAAAAGTGCAGTGATTTTTGTTTTCTATCCAAATGGGGGTAAGGACATGAAGGACACTTCTTACTGCCAAATACACTGATTATATTTAGCTATAGCACGCGTGAAAAAGCATTAGTGACATAAGCTTTAGTGTGAGTTACCTCGCTTCAATCCAACCTGGGACGAGTGTGCAAATCAAATATTTAGTGTGACGCTTCGTTCATTGATCTTTATAGTGAGGCTAAAGCAGTTTAATGAACTTAGTTACTATCGCTATATTTAGTTTTTTAAACCCAGATACCATCACAAGCAGATTAAGGAACTTCAACTACATCCCATAATGCTAAATTCCAGTCCTCTAGTTGATGTTTTCAAAAAATGAAACTCAGCAAAACACTTGGTTGAAACATGGTCATTACATCTAAAACTTGAGCAGTTACTGGTATAGAAAGCGCCTGGCAATGGATTTTAACACAATTTGTAGACTATGACACTGACTATAAGTATTGCATGTGTGTGTATTTGTGTTCATGCATGCTTTCTTGTCTGCATGAGTATGTGTGTTTGTTGTCAGTGTGTGGACAGAGAGAAATCGAGATCACTTGATGTACTAGTCTGTCTTTCGACTGCTCTTAGCGATTTACATGCCGTTATTTTGCTCTGGATATCATGTTTTTTCTCAAAGTAGTCAACCAGCGATGTTTCCGTCAAAAACGATGCTAAAACCTGCTCAAACGTGATCGACCAATCGGCATCCGGCAAGCTGCCCCTCCTCCGATCTGCCCCATCTCCGCCCACTCCACTTACGCAGCCAATCAGAATGGTGTCTTCAGCGATGTCATCGCACTGCAGCGAACCAACGCTCACCATGGAGAATGACGAAATGGATGTGTCATCTTTCGCCTCTTCGTCTGAGCCGGGCGCCGTAGGAGGCGGCGTTTCCAGTTGTGCCTCCGCCAAGGCCTTACAGACCAAGGACTGTCCTGATCCACCATCCCCAGACGAATCTTCTCTCTCTGGCTGTAGAATTTCATCTTCGGCGGGCAGCTGCGGTTCAGCTTTCTTACTGCCGTTGTTGGTGAATTTCTTCCCGACTTCTCCGATTCTCAGAAGGAGACTCGCCACTGTGGCGATGCCGTGATACAGCTCTTGCTCCATGGGATCTTCACTGAACATGTTATAGAGAGTCTTACACATTTCAATAAACTGCTCCTGTAAATGTAAGAACATGTTTGTTATAGAGTATCTAGGGCAGCCAAATAAACAGGGGTCGGATTCATGATTTTTAGTAATATATTTCAGCTACTGTTAAGGCCTACTCACACCAAATTTTTTTTCTCCCAATTTGGGAGATTCCCAATGCACTTTTAAGTCCTCGTGGTCGCGTAGTGATTTGCCTCAAAATCCGGGTGGCAGAGGACGAATCCAAGCTGCCTCCGCGTCTGAGACAGTCAACCGCGCATCTTATCACGTGGCTTGTTGAGTGGACACATAGCGTGTGTGGAGGCTTCACACCATCCACACGCCCCACCGAGAACGAACCATATTATAGCGATCACGAGGAGGTTACCCCATGCGACTCTACCCTCCCTAGCAACTGGGCCAATTTGGCTGCTTAGGAGACTTGGATGGAGTCACTCAGCACGCCCTGGGATTCGAACTAGCGAACTAACGAACTCCAGGGGTGGTAGCCAACGTCTTTACCACTGAGCTACCCAGGCCCCAATTTGTGACGAATTTGCGAGATGAACTGCCGATGTAAGGTCTATCCACACTGAGACCGAAAAGAAGAAAATTAAAAACAATTTTACTCCTGTTCAGTAGGTGGCGTTATTGCTGTTGAACATATTTTTGCATTCAACCGTCAGTGCATAAGATAAATATTTTTAATGCTGTTAAAGCATTTGTTAAACTAATTTGGCGTAACCATTTTATTACGTTCTTTCCATGATTTGAATGCATTTTAAGGAATGTAGAATCAGTGTTTTTTATAGGAGTGAGACGAGTAAAGAGTGTTGTTGCATATTTGCAATGTACAAATGTTATATTTGCATATGTATTTTGCTACGAGAACATTTCAAACGGACTCACAAATTGAACTTCTATTTTTAACACAAGGTGCATTGATATACACGTGGAATAATGTACATTTAGGACAAGAAAATATGACGCATAACATTAAAAATTATAGAAAAGAAAACACAGGCTCACAGTCTTTTCTTAATTTACTACTGCATATTTGTAAAAAAGAGCATTGTTACAGGCATACTTATTGATATATTATCCTTGCAATAAAAATAGCAATTCCTTGTAGTAAACAATTGCATCTTTTCAAGCTCAGTCCAAACAAATTGACAAACCTCACAGCTATTTTTAAATGCTGGACAAAATAACAAGCAGAGTGATATACATATTAAATACTGCATAATAATACAAAACACCAGGTATATTATATAATATACGGTATCAGCATATTCTATTATTATTCTAAAGAAGAAAGAATGTGCTTACAGATTCTAAATGATTTATTTACTACATATATTAAATGAATTCAGAGTTTCTGTGCATGAGACCATTAAAAGAGCACAGCACCTGTGTGTGCCAGTTGATTAGCGCCACCAACGTGCTGGATTGTGCAACTGCAGCGACTCTGGAAACATGACTAAAAGCTTGTGTTTCACTGGTCAGTCAGTTTTCGTCGCAGTCTGCAGTCATTGCTCTCCGTAAAAAACTCTTCGGATAGATGAATGGGCGATCTGTCGGACCCGATGTGAATAGCGCCATAGGAATGCATTGTTCATACACAAAGACTCGTTCAGAACGAACATTCTCACAGAAAAATGGGCTTGGTGTGAATAGGCCTTTACTTCTACCGATTCCTTTTTTTTTTTTCTAACTTAAGTTAAAAAAAAGGTTATGAATACTATGTATTTCCAAAAAGACTTCTTAAGGATGTTGTTACAAATTGCACTTACGGCATTCTTAACTTAATGTATCCTGAAGACCTATTTTATTTATTTCTTAAAGGAATATTCCAGGTTCAATACAAGTTAAGCTCCATCGCTAGCATTTGTGGCATAATATTGATTACCACAAAAAATATAATTTCGACTCGTCCCTCCTTTTCTTTAAAAAAAGCATTATTAAAAAAAATCTGGGTTACAGTGAGGCACTTACAATGGAAGTGAATGGGGTCAATCCATAAACGTTAAAATACTCATTATTTCAAAAGTACAGATACAAGACATAAAGGATATGCGTGTATACATGATTTTAATGTGATAAAATCACTTACTAACCTTTTCTGTGTAAAGTTATAGACACTTTTACAACTTCGTTACCATGACGACGTAATGCCGCAAACCCTAAAACGACTGTAAAAATGATGATTTAAACAACTTGACAGCTCAAATAATATGTGAGTTTTAACAGAAGAATTAATGCAAGTGCTTTTATAAAATTATAAGCTTCACATTTCTGCCTTTAAACCCTCCAAAAATTGGCCCCGTTAACTTCCATTGTAAGCATCTCACTGTAACCTCGATTATTGCTTTTTTTTAAAGGAGCAACGAGGGGGGCCTGGGTATCTCAGCGAGTATTGACGCTGGCTACCACACCTGGAGTCGCGAGTTCGAATCCCAGGGTGTGATGAGTGACTCCAGCCAGGTCTCCTAAGCAACCAAATTGGCCCGGTTGCTAGGGAGGGTTGAGTCATATGGGGTAACCTCCTCGTGGTCACTATAATGTGGTTCTCGCTCTCGGTGCGGCGCGTGGAGAGTTGTGCGTGGATGCCGCGGAGAATAGCGTGAAGCCTCTACATGCACTATGTCTCCGTGGTAACGCGCTCAACAAGCCACGTGATCAGATGCGCGGATTGACGGTCTCAGACGCGGAGGCAACTGAGATTCGTCCTCCACCACCCGGATTGAGGCAAGTCACTACGCCACCACGAGGACTTAGAGCGCATTGGGAATTGGGCATTCCAAATTGGGGAGAAAAGGGGAGAAAATTTTGTCAGGAATTTGTTTAACATTGCTGTTTAAATAAATGTATACATTAGGGCTGGGCGATATGTCTTAAAAATGATATCTCTATATTTTTCAGCCTATTGATGATATTTGATATATACCTCGATAATTATGTATTTGCTCTAACATGGATCAAAAGTGGGTTTATTTATTTTTTATCAAAGGAACCATAATTTCATCCAAGCAGCCACTGTAGCCAAGTACATTCAATATTTTAAAGACATTAAATGAAAATATAATAATTCGTTTTTCATTCAAATAAACACAAGGGAGAATGAAATTCAATTATTTTCATTGATATGCATTTTTATTTATATTTAATATACAATGATACATAGTAGCCTAATAAAAAGCCTAATTATTTACCTTCTAATACATTTTTGTGAATGAACAAGGTGTGCAAAGCGACACTGACTTACTTTTGAAACCCCAGTTGAACGTTGCATAATACTCAATTATTACTGTGGGACACGTCAGGTTTATTATAATAATATAATGCTGAATTATCATGATTATTCTGATTATTAGATTTGCATATACAAAAGTAATATTTTTCTGTCCTGTTTACTTCACCTCCACCTGGGGCTTTTATTTTGACACCGAAAGTGCTGTCGTATTTTCTTCAACTTCACAAGGAGCTTTTATTGTGACACAGAAAAGGCAGTATGTATGTGACAGTTTACAATGTCCTGCATTTCCTGAAACGCTGTAATCTCCTCCTTTTCTGTTTTTCTGTGCTGCGTTTGTAGATTTGTATAATGTCGTGTATTGGTTACTAATGTTTGGAATTGCGCGAATGCTTGAACCTGCATTACAATGCACCTGAACTGATCTGCCATGTTGATGTTATTTTGTTTAATTGTGCAGCCCTGAAGGATCGTGAAATGAGTCTACTGATTCGGTCTTATGAAACTTAATGGCCAAATGAAAGCACATTAAAATCATCGCGATTTTACGATATTGGTCAATTATACACCGATCGATTATATCTTTAATATTCTATATATCGCCCAGCCCTAGTATACATACATTTATATACAGTAATATATGAATGTGCTTGTATATCCATGGTTTTGTACTGGTCACATCCCTGGATGCAAGTAGTTCTTTGGAAAAAAATAAAATAAAATTGTGGACAGCAAGATCTTCTGTTCCTCGCGCACTATAGTGAAGCTATCGTCTAAAGCTATCGTGTGGCTTTAAGTATATAGTGCATAAGTCATGTAGACTACATCTAAGATGGTTTTCTGGTAGTTTTTTGTGACATGATTATGGTAATGTTGTTTTTGTGTGAGTGTGTGTAATATGAGGGCAAACTGAAGGTGACAATTTTCATTTTTGCATGAACTATTTTTTTTCTTCTCTGCAAATGAGATGCATCAACATCCAGTATTTGAGATCAGTATAGACTGGTCACCTGATTCATCCAGGGCAGGTCTTTAATACTTTCTTTCTTCGGCTCTCTCTCTTTGGCCCACATTCTCAGATAGTATTTATAGTCCTTTGGCTTCTCCTCTGAAAAACACAAACATCAGCTGGAGTGAGAAATCAGATTAAAACAGAAGCCTTACACAGTATTGAGTGTACTCTGTGTGTGTGTGTGTGTGTGTGTGTGTGTGTGTGTGTGTGTGTTACCTTTCTTTTCATCTGTCTCTCCAGCCGTTGATGCATCTCCTGCCTCCTTCAGCTCATCACCTGTTCAGAGGACATTAATACTACATTAATAAACACATGATACTAACTTGTGTGCACCATTAAAACATGACTGATAAGAACGATGATGTTTAGTATAAAGATGGTGATCATAATGTTTAATAATGTCTGTGGTAAAAAACAAGAAACACCACATAAAAGCTACGAGCACACAATGTGAAAGAGAGAGGAGGGAGTGATAGAGACTGTAATACACCAAACCAACAGAGGAGATCAGTGAGGGACTACAGGAAGTAGAACTCATCGATACGGTCAGCATCACCATGAGAAAGAGTGAACACACTTGAGATGAGTGATTGATTACTCTGACAACACAGAGACAAACCTGAGGTCACTTCCTGTGCTAGGAAGTCCAGATGAGACAGAAAGGGAGGATCTGGAGTGATCAGATGAAGGAAGAAAGAAAGAAAGAAAGAGAGAAAGAAATAAAACAGAGAGATAGAAAGAAAGGAAAGAAAGAAAGAGAAAGAAATAAAACCGAGAGATAAAGAAAGAGAGAGAAAGAAATAAAACAGAGAGATAGAAAGAAAGAAAGAGAGAGAGAAAGAAAGAAATAAAACAGATAGAAAGAAAGAGAGAGAGAAAGAAATAAAACAGATAGAAAGAAAGAGAGAGAGAAAGAAATAAAACAGAGATAGAAAGAAAGAAAGAGAGAGAAAGAAATAAAACAGATAGAAAGAAAGAGAGAGAAAGAGAAAAATAAAACAGATAGAAAGAGAAAGAAATAAAACAGAAAGAAAGAGAAAGAAATAAAACAGAGATAGAAAGAAAGAGAGAAAGAGAAAAATAAAACAGATAGAAAGAGAGAGAAAAAAATAAAACAGATAGAAAGAAAGAGAGAGAAAGAAATAAAACAGAGATAGAAACAAAGAGAGAGAAAGAAATAAAACAGAAAGAAAGAGAAAGAAATAAAACAGAAAGAAAGAAAGAGAAAGAAATAAAACAGATAGAAAGAAAGAGAAAGAAATAAAACAGAGAAAGAAAGAAAGAGAAAGAAAGAAAGAGAGAGAAAGAAAGAGAGAGAAAGAAATAAAACAGATAGAAAGAGAGAGAAAGAAAGAAAGAGAAAGAAATAAAACAGATAGAAAGAGAGAGAAAGAAAACAGAGAAAGAAAGAAAGAGAAAGAAAGAAAGAGAGAGAAAGAAATAAAACAGATAGAAAGAGAGAGAAAGAAAGAAAGAGAAAGAAATAAAACAGATAGAAAGAGAGAGAAAGAAATAAAACAGAGAAAGAAAAAGAGAAAGAAATAAAACAGAGATAGAAAGAAAGAGAGAAAGAGAAAAATAAAACAGATAGAAAGAAAGAGAGACAGAAAGAAAGAAAACAGAGATAAAGAAAGAAAGAGAGAAAGAGAAAAATAAAACAGATAGAGAGAGAAAAAAATAAAACAGATAGAAAGAAAGAGAGAGAGAAAGAAATAAAACAGAGAAAGAAAGAAATAAAACAGAGAAAGAAAAAGAAATAAAACAGAGAAAGAAAGAAAGAGAGAGAAATAAAACAGATAGAAAGAAAGAAAAAGAAATAAAACAGAGAAAGAGAAAGAAAGAAAGAAAGAAAGAGAGAGAAATAAAACAGATAGAAAGAAAGAGAAAGAAATAAAACAGAGAAAGAAAGAGAAAGAAATAAAACAGAGAAAGAAAGAAAGAAAGAGAGAGAGAAAGAAATAAAACAGAGAGATAGAAAGAAAGAAAGAGAAAGAGAAAAATAAAACAGATAGAAAGAAAGAGAGAAAGAGAAAAATAAAACAGATAGAAAGAGAAAGAAATAAAACAGATAGAAAGAGAGAGAAAGAAATAAAACAGAAAGAAAGAAAGAGAAAGAAATAAAACAGATAGAGAGAGAAATAAAACAGAGAAAGAAAGAAAGAGAGAAAGAAAGAAAACAGAGATAAAGAAAGAAAGAGAAAGAAATAAAACAGAGAAAGAAAGAAAGAGAAAGAAATAAAACAGAGATAGAAAGAAAGAGAAAGAGAAAAATAAAACAGATAGAAAGAAAGAGAGAGAGAAAGAAATAAAACAGATAGAAAGAAAGAGAGAGAGAAAGAAATAAAACAGATAGAAAGAAAGAGAGAAAGAAAGAAAACAGAGATAAAGAAAGAAAGAGAGAAAGAGAAAAATAAAACAGATAGAGAGAGAAAGAAATAAAACAGATAGAAAGAAAGAGAGAAAGAAATAAAACAGATAGAAAGAAAGAGAGAGAAAGAAATAAAACAGAGATAGAAAGAAAGAGAGAAAGAGAAAAATAAAACAGATAGAGAAAAAAATAAAACAGATAGAAAGAAAGAGAGAGAGAAAGAAATAAAACAGATAGAAAGAAAGAGAGAGAAAGAAATAAAACAGAGATAGAAAGAAAGAGAGAAAGAGAAAAATAAAACAGATAGAAAGAAAGAGAGAGAGAAAGAAAGAAAACAGAGATAAAGAAAGAAAGAGAGAAAGAGAAAAATAAAACAGATAGAAAGAAAGAGAGAGAGAAAGAAATAAAACAGAGAAAGAAAGAAATAAAACAGAGAAAGAAAAAGAAATAAAACAGAGAAAGAAAGAAAGAAAGAGAGAGAAATAAAACAGATAGAAAGAAAGAAAAAGAAATAAAACAGAGAAAGAGAAAGAAAGAAAGAAAGAAAGAGAGAGAAATAAAACAGATAGAAAGAAAGAGAAAGAAATAAAACAGAGAAAGAAAGAGAAAGAAATAAAACAGAGAAAGAAAGAAAGAAAGAGAGAGAGAAAGAAATAAAACAGATAGAAAGAAAGAGAGAAAGAGAAAAATAAAACAGATAGAAAGAGAAAGAAATAAAACAGATAGAAAGAGAGAAAGAAATAAAACAGAAAGAAAGAAAGAGAAAGAAATAAAACAGATAGAGAGAGAAAGAAATAAAACAGAGAAAGAAAGAAAGAGAGAAAGAAAGAAAACAGAGATAAAGAAAGAAAGAGAAAGAAATAAAACAGAGAAAGAAAGAAAGAGAAAGAAATAAAACAGAGATAGAAAGAAAGAGAGAAAGAGAAAAATAAAACAGATAGAAAGAAAGAGAGAGAGAAAGAAATAAAACAGATAGAAAGAAAGAGAGAGAGAAAGAAATAAAACAGATAGAAAGAAAGAGAGAAAGAAAGAAAACAGAGATAAAGAAAGAAAGAGAGAAAGAGAAAAATAAAACAGATAGAGAGAGAAAAAAATAAAACAGATAGAAAGAAAGAGAGAGAAAGAAATAAAACAGATAGAAAGAGAGAGAAAAAAATAAAACAGATAGAAAGAGAGAGAAAGAAATAAAACAGAGAAAGAAAGAGAGAGAAAAAAATAAAACAGATAGAAAGAGAGAGAAAGAAAGAAATAAAACAGAAAGAAAGAGAAAGAAATAAAACAGAGAAAGAAAGAGAGAGAAAGAAATAAAACAGAGATAGAAAGAAAGAGAGAAAGAGAAAAATAAAACAGATAGAGAGAGAAAAAAATAAAACAGATAGAAAGAGAGAGAAAGAAATAAAACAGAGAAAGAAAGAGAAAGAAAGAAATAAAACAGAGATAGAAAGAGAGAGAGAAAGAGAAAAATAAAACAGATAGAGAGAGAAAGAAATAAAACAGAGAAAGAAAGAGAGAGAGAAAGAAATAAAACAGAGAGATAGAAAGAGAGAGAGAAAGAGAAAAATAAAACAGATAGAGAGAGAAAGAAATAAAACAGAGAAAGAAAGAGAGAGAGAAAGAAATAAAACAGAGAGATAGAAAGAAAGAGAGAAAGAGAAAAATAAAACAGATAGAAAGAGAGAGAAAGAAATAAAACAGATAGAAAGAGAGAGAAAGAAATAAAACAGAAAGAAAGAAAGAGAGAGAAAGAAATAAAACAGATAGAAAGAGAGAGAAAGAAATAAAACAGATAGAAAGAAAGAGAGAGAAAGAAATAAAACAGAAAGAAAGAAAGAGAGAGAAAGAAATAAAACAGAAAGAAAGAAAGAGAAAGAAATAAAACAGAGATAGAAAGAAAGAGAAAGAAAGAAATAAAACAGAGATAGAAAGAAATAAAACAGAGAAAAATAAATAAAATAGAGAAATAGAAAGAGAGAGAAAGAAAGAAATAAAACAGAGAGATAGAAAGAAAAAGAAATAAAACAGAGATAAAGAGAGAGAAAGAAAGAAAGAGAGAGAAAAAAATAAAGAGAGAGAAAGAAAGAAAGAGCGAGAAAGAAAGAGAGAAAGAAATAAAACAGAAAGAAAGAGAAAGAAATAAAACAGAGATAGAAAGAAAACAGATAAAAAGAGAGAAATGAACAGAAGAAAGAAAAAGGAAACAAATGAGCATAAGAAAGTAGAAAGAGAGACATTGTAGGAAATGAGAGTGCACAAAGATTAATATTTCATTATCTATTAGAAGACATGGACGGCAGCATCCACAGACATACAGATCATGAACATTCAAGTTTATTACTAACATGGAAATTCACCCCATTAAGTTTCCCAATACAGATCCCTGTTCTGAATGTGTATGGGTGAGCAATAAGCAAAAAGATATCGCGTAATTTTAAAGGGGTCATGAAATGCACCAAGACTGTCATAGTTTAGCAGTAAATTATTATTTCCCACCGTTTCTGGCCTTCTGACTGAAACGCTCAGTTTTGGCCTCAGCGGCTCCTTTAAACTTCAATATAAACACTGTTCTGATTAACAGAATAAACAAGCTCTCCACAACATTGTAAAACTAACTTTCAGGGTTAACACACAACGTGCACCCAACACATTGTATCTGAATATTTTAAACTTCACTCAAGCACATCAGCACCATAACTATCACACAGTCATGACATATTAAATATTCATGAAGGAAACTGTTTACTCACAGTTTTGCTGTCAAGTCAAAGTGCTTTTAACTGCCCCAATCCTCAATATCAGTTCCTTTGCAATGCATGAATCGTACTACGACTGGTTCACAAGCAGTCCATGCAGATATTCCCACATACACAGTCCATAGCACTGTGAAACTTGACGCACACACATAATGCACTGAGGAGCAGATCACCAGAAACGCACCCAAATGGTCAAAGACGTCCAGCTAGTGCTTGTTTACGTACACCAACAATTTAAAATAGCGCAGATGGGCGCAAGAACAGCAAGACGCAGGACAGCTGAATGAAGCCGAACAGAGTCTCCTTTTCTAAGTTGTTACTGACATTGCATCTTTTAAAAGTGGCGCGATAAACATGACAACGGTCGATGACGTCTGTGTAATGCATGTTATATTCACAAAAAACCTTTAAATAGTCCAGATGGTTCCCCTTTGGTGTTCAGGAATAGTTGGTCACACTAGGCCTATCTCTCTGCCTCTCCGTTTACGATACAAACTGAGCACCAGTGGGCGGGGCCAAGGGTGCGATGACATGTTGTGGGGCGTGTAAATACAACGGAGCAATATCTCGTGACGTCACAAACACACAGTTTTCAAAATGAGACGTTTTAAACATGTGGGGACTATAAATGCTCTTGTTAGACTGGGGAGGAATTTGTGAGTTCACAAATTTACAGTATGTTTTTATTGTACAGTTACCTCTTATATGTCTAAATATCAAGGAAAATTAGATTTTCCATTTCATGACCCCCTTAAAATTTTGGGTTGATAATGAGATACATCACAATATATATATTTCTATGGAAAGCTTCTGAAAAAATAATGAAAGCTCAGTTCATTTTTTAATTAAAATGATGTCCAAAGCAATGGTACACCTGTCATGTCCACTGTAAAAGAAACAACTCTATCAATAAATTAAAACATAAATGCACGGTTGACAAAGGTGTTAGTGTGTGTGTGTGTGTGTGTGTGTGTGTACCCTGTGGTGTGTCATCATCAGTGAAGAACTGTGTGGCCTCAAGCGCCGACTCCGCCTCATCTGGACACAACGCTGCACAGAGAGATATAAAACAAACATATCAGCACATGCACACATGAACAGACACTAATACACACACATCTAAAACTAAGATTTTCTTGCAGTCACACACTCTCTTTACATAAAGCCAAAAACAACCTCGCTCTGATCTTTTCTTTAAATCGTCATCACACACACAGTCTAAACTATAAATGTGCTAGTTTCTCACTTCAATAAACCTCAAACCAGGGCTCGACATTAACGCTTGTCCGCGACAAGTGGAATTTTGAACAGGCAAGTTAAAGAGACTTTACTTGCCCTTCTGGCCCGCATGCCAGCAGGCTTTTCCCCACCTCTCTAGGGCTGGGGAGGGGGACGAGTGGAGGAAAAAAAAAAGAAAAAAAATGAGGAGAGGGAAAGGGCAAGGCGGAGCAACAGTGAGAGATAGAGAGAGAAAAAAAATTTGCTCGCCGGTTCCCAGACACGCCTTCGCCTGGTCCTCGATCACTCCTCCACCCTCTGGCAGACGACAGCCACTCCTTCCCAGGTGGACCAGAGCCAGTCCTCCGACCCCTGGCGGACGGAATGCCCCTCCGTGTTTTGCCGCCGGTAGGGAACTCCTCAGCCCCTGGCAGCGGCTCCACCGCTCCAGGCGGCCAGCAGCGAGCCCCTCCTCCCCTCGCGGACCGCGGCCGTTCCTCCGCGTCCAGGCGGTCGGCAGCAACTCCTCCATCCCCCGGCGGATGGCCGTGGCGAGGACTCCACAACAGCGCGTCCATCCTCCTTTCTGGGTTTCGGCACCAATGTAACAGGGTTGCAGTGGGAAAGGAAGCGGCGGGAACCGGCTGAACAATCAAAGTAATATTTTAATAGGAACTTAAACAAAAAGACACAAAAACATAAACGCACACATGGCAGCTGCATGTGGCTCTCTCTCTCCCAAACTGCCACATTCCACAGCACTTATCCCTCTCCTCGGCTGATTAGCCCGATTGGGGTCCGGGCGTGCATAGTCACGGCCCAGCCCCGCCCTCCTCCTCGTCACAGTGGCGCTCCCTCATAATACAGCAAGAAAGGCAGAAATTACAAAAATGCTTTGTGTAATAATACCATCTGCAGAGTGAAGAGAAACGCTTAAAACAGACTTATGCACCAGTTACATCTCATCTTTCTAGAGCTCCATCTAATGTACAGTATGTATCCCAGGTATTTTCTCTGCCATGTGAATCAGTCAGTTTTAATAAGTATATAACAATATACATTATAATAATATTAATACTATAACATTAATAAATTACACAAAATGAAAACATATTATCTGTCTTTAATATGCATATCTGTTTTGAATATACAACATAAAAGATTTAGCAACAAGATTCTCTCAGGATTTAATCTGTTAACATTTTCAATGCATTTTGTCAATATCAAACAGCTATTTTTCTTTTCTTTTAATTTTCTTCCTTTTTCTCCCCAATTTGGAATGCCCAATTCCCAATGCGCTCTAAGTCCTCGTGGTGGCATAGTGACTCGCCTCAATCTGGGTGGCGGAGGACAAATCTCAGTTGCCTCCGCGTCTGAGACCGTCAATCTGCGCATCTTATCACACGTTACCGTGGAGACGTAGCACGTGTGGAGGCTTCACGCTATTCTCCGCGGCATCCACGCACAACTCACCACGCGCCCCACCGAGAGTGAGAACCACATTACCACAGAACAATGTGACTCTACCCTCCCTAGCAACTGGGCCAATTTGGTTGCTTAGGAGACCTGGCTGGAGTCACTCAGCACGCCCTGAATTCAAACTCGCGACTCCAGGGGTGATAGTCAGCATCAATACTCACTGAGCTACCCAGCCCCCCAAACAGCTGTTTTTAATGCAACTGTTGAGAAATGACTTGTACTCTCAAAGAGATGATTTACCCCAACATTTTAATTTGTTAATACTTTACAAAAAGGTTTCATTTGTTAACGCTAGTTAACTACATCAGTTAACATGAACTAACAATAAACACCACTTGTATATCATTTATTAATCTTGGTTAATGTTAATTCCAACATAAGAGTAAAGTAATACATTTTCATACATTAAAATAAAAAGTTCTATATGTTAACATCTGTTCATGCACTATGAACTAACAATGAACAAATATATATATATTACAATGTAAGTCAATGGGGCCAACTTTTGAAGCATTTAAAATGCAGAAATGTGAAGCTTATAATTTTATAAAAGCACTTACATTAATTCTTCTGTAAAAACGTGTGTATTATTTGAGGGCAAAGTTGTTTAAATTGACATTTTAGCAGGATTACAGGGTAAATGGCTTATGTCGTCGTAGCAACAAAGTTGTAAAACTGGATATAACTATACCTAGAAAAGGTTAGTAAGTGATTTTATCACACTTTTACACACTGTTTACATCTTGTGGCTATATTTTTGAAACAGCGAGCATTTTAAAGTTTACGGATCGGCCCCCATTGACTTCCATTGTAAGTGTCCCACTGTAACCCAGATTTTTGCTTTTTTTTTTTTTTTTTTAAGAAAAGTGGGACGAGTCATTATTCATTTCTGTGGTAATCACATTTTGCCACAAATGCTGTCGATTGAGCTTAACTTGTATTGAACTTGTTGGCTTTGAAAATGAAAATTGAAACTTTGCATTTTTAATTTGAATCCTGTCACTATTATTGCGTTAACATTAAGAAAATGCTTTGGAAAAAGTCTGTGAAAAAGTCACATTGGCCTTTTAATTTTACTACTGGCAGTCTTGCGTCAAGACGGATTATCAAATCATTAATTGTAATGTCCTTTTTAATTTGACAGGGACAATGGACACTTTGTAAAAATTAAATGGTTAATGAGCTTTTAATTGATATATTTATTCAAATATTATTTATTTATTAAAACTGGCAGATTATACACTCCATACAACTCTGTCCTTACTAATGAAATCATTTAACATGCATGTTCCTTTTCTCTTTTTGCATAAACTTCAACACACTTTCTGTGCCCTGTTAAAATAAGGTCTTGCGTGACAGTAAACGTACCCGGAGGCAGGTGAAGTTTGTAGAGAAGTTTGAGTTTTTCAGTCATGTCTCCATGATACATGCCACCTGAGAGAGAAACACAAACCAAAAATTGCTACAATGAAATTGGCAAGAATGAAAAAGGCAGAACTTATAAAAATCTAATCATTCAACAATGGGCACACGGTTTTAGCATGCTCGTTGTTAGCGGTTACAAGTTGGTCACAAGACACGAGAGAACCAACAGCGTTTGGCATCAGTAGTGTCAAACCTAGCGCAACACATCTTGAAAGGCCATGACTGAATATACACAAGTGCGGATCATGAAGGCAACTTTTTTAGCAACTTTATTGAGGTTCTGTTCCACACAAAAAGCTATAGCATGGCTTCAGAAGAATATAGCGCACAAATCACATGGACTGCTTTTATTGTAGTTTTATGTAATCTTTTGAGCTTGAAAGCCTCTGGTCATCATCCACTTTCATTATATGGAAACGAGCAGCCAGCACATTGTGCTAAATTTACCCTTTTGTGCTCCACAGAAGCAAGACATTCATAGAGACTGGCAATTGCATGAGGCTGAGTAAACGAGGACAGAACGTGCTTTTTTTAGAGGACTATTCCTTAAAATTCTTAGAAGCAGGTGTCTACTCACTGAGTCCAGTGACGAACTCCTTAAAGTTGATGAGAGAGTCTTTGTTTTGGTCGAGCAGTCGGAAGAGTCTGCTGGCGAGTGTGTTAGTGTGAAGTCCACAGCTCCAGGGCGCTAGAGCGGAGAAGAGCTGACCAAACTGTTCGCAGTCGATGCGGTACTGCTCCAGATATGGCAGACTGGGGTCGTGACGCTCCGCCGCGGTGCTGCTCGCCCCCCAGTAACAGCTCATGATGTGTTTCGCCTGCAACAGAGCAAAGATGTCATTGCCAACGAAAACTAAATTTTTTTTTTTCATTAAATGAAATTTAAAAAATCATTTATAGACAAAATACTTTTTCATAACTCTCAAAGTTTATTCATTTTTTTCTTTTTTCTTTTATCCTAATATATATATATATATATATATATATATATATATATATTTGCCCTGAATTGGGCCTAGAAAAGTTTTTTTTTTTTACTTTTTAAACTCTCCCTGTTTTTTTCCCCCTGTATAAATAAAACACAAATAAAAACTCTACTAACAAAATTATTTATGTTTATTTTTCTCTGCATAAAAATTTAAACATTTACAATTACAACCTGCCTTCATTAAACATGAAAATAACTCTAGGTAGCTGTAACAGAAAACTGCCACAATAAACTATTTAGAAAAACACAAAAGTCTGGTAAAATATCTCCAATCTGACAAAACTGGACTAACGTAATGAGGTTTATAAGATTTATTCTGTGTTGTCTATTCCAGGGGTTTTTAAACTGAAGTCCACAAGGTGGTGCTAGAGGCCCCAGAATATTTCAATGAAAAAAAAAAAAAAAAAGGAAAAATATTAATAATGTGTGTGTGTGTATATATATATATATATAAGCAAAAAAGAAACGTCCCTTTTTCAGGACACTGTATTTTAAAGATAATTTTGTAAAAATCCAAATAACTTTACAGATCTTTATTGTAAAGGGTTTAAACAATGTTTTCCATGCTTGTTCAATGAACCATAAACAATTAATGAACATGCACCTGTGGAACGGTCGTTAAGACACTAACAGCTTACAGACGGTAGGCAATTAAGGTCACAGTTATAAAAACTTAAGACACTAAAGAGACCTTTCTACTGACTCTGAAAAACACCAAAAGAAAGATGCCCAGGGTCCCTGCTCATCTGCGTGAATGTGCCTTAGGCATGCTGCATGGAGGCATGAGGACTGCAGATGTGGCCAGGGCAATAAACTGCAATGTCCGTACTGTGAGACGCCTAAGACAGCGCTACAGGGAGACAGGAAGGACAGCTGATTGTCCTCGCAGTGGCAGACCACGTGTAACAACACCTGCACAGGATCGGTACATCCGAATATCACACCTGCGGGACAGGTACAGGATGGCAACAACAACTGCCCGTGTTACACCAGGAATGCACAATCCCTCCATCAGTGCTCAGACTGTCCGCAATAGGCTGAGAGAGGCTGGACTGAGGGCTTGTTGTAAGGCAAGTCCTTACCAGACATCACCGGCAACAAAGTCGCCTATGGGCACAAACCCACCTTCGCTGGACCAGACAGGACTGGCAAAAAGTGCTCTTCGCTGACGAGTCGCGGTTTTGTCTCACCAGGGGTGATGGTCAGACTCGCGTTTATCATCAAAGGAATGAGCATTACACCGAGGCCTGTACTCTGGAGCGGGATCGATTTGGAGGTGGAGGGTCTGTCATGGTCTGGGGCGTATGTCACTGCATCATCGGACTGAGCTTGTTGTCATTGCAGGCAAACTCAACACTGTGTGTTACAGGGAAGACATCCTCCTCCCTTGTGTGATACCCTTCCTGCAGGCTCATCCTGACATGACCCTCCAGCATGACAATGCCACCAGCCATACTGCTCGTTCTGTGCGTGATTTCCTGCAAGAAAGGAATGTCAGTGTTCTGCCATGGCCAGCGCAGAGCCCAGATCTCAATCCCATTGAGCACGTCTGGGACCTGTTGGATCGGAGGGTGAGGGCTAGGGCCATTCCCCCCAGAAATGTCCGTGAACTTGTAAGTGCCTTGGTGGAAGAGTGGGGTAACATCTCACAGCAAGAACTGGCAAATCTGGTGCAGTCCATGAGGATGAGATGCACTGCAGTACTTAATGCAGCTGGTGGCCACACCAGATACTGACTGTTACTTTTGATTTTGACCCCCCCTTTGGGACACATTATTCCATTTCTGCTAGTCACATGTCTGTGAAACTTGTTCAGTTTATGTCTTAGTTGTTGAATCATTTTATGTTCATACAAATATTTACACATGTTAAGTTTGCTGAAAATAAAAGCAGTTGAAAGTGAGAGGATGTTTCTTTTATTGCTGAGTTTATATATATTTATACAGATGGTCTCTTTCTAAGTGGGTGGTTCTTAGTCAGAATAAGATGCAATGTGGAACACATTTTATGGCAAGCGTCAAAAGTAAGAGTATGCGAGACTAGGTGATACACAAAAACATACATTCTGCTGTCTTTATGTTACCTTAAACAGAACATACAGTTCTTCCAACTCCTCAATACTGAAGGCAGACTCGGTCATGATGGCTCGTACCTGAACGTCAAACACAATCATGTGATCATTCTTGGCAAATGCCTAAAACTGTGAAATACACTTTTTAAGGTGTGCTTGCACACACTCTTACCACACTTCTCTTAGCCGTGTCTTCTAGCAATTGAATGACCTTTAACCTTTGTTTGAACCTCATCTGCTCTATGACGTCAGCACGCAGACTGCCAAATTTCTGCAATTAGAAAAAAACTGACTACATAAATTAAAAGGAAGAAAGAGAAAAGCCTGCCTCCCATTGGTCAGATACCAAGACACCAAGACCCGCCCTCTTGCCCCACCCCCTGACCTCATAGGACGATTTAATGAGCTCAAAGATGTCAATCTCAGGAGGTGGGTTGTTGCCACTGGTCAACAGGGCGTGAAGGTGGGGAATGGGCGGAGAAACAGTCTGTTTATTCACGACATTGTCCAAATATCTGCAGAAGAGAAACAATTGTTACAGCGCAAACCTTCTTTAGTGCATCTTTACAAACCTTCATAAGAAAAAAAGGGAAAAGAGAAAATAAGAGCAAGATGGCTATATAATATTTATAATTTGACTACATCCAAACAAATAAATTATTTTAATCAAACTTAAAATGTACCATTTGCTTTAACGGCTTAATTTCTACATGCATTACACATATACATTTACATTTATGCATTTGGCAGACGCTTTTATCCAAAGTGACTTACAGTGCACTTATTACAGGGACAATCCCCCTGGAGCAACCTGGAGTTAAGTGCCTTGCTCAAGGACACAATGGTGGTGGCTGTGGGGATCGAACCAGCAACCTTCTGATTACGAGTTATGTGCTTTAGTCCACTACGCCACCACCACTCATATACAACCCTATCAACCCATTCTTTCATACTTTTTGAACACCTCAAGATTAAACAATTTCTTAATTTTTATTTTTTGTTTTACACAATTTTAAGCTTGTTTCATAATTCCACTCGCATCTATTTTTCACATCAATTCAAACTCCTCTTAAATATAAATATTTCTTTCAGGTTATAATGACTCTCACTCATAACAAAATATATAATAAATGCATATATGCTTTTATACATAACTTGAGCAAGATTGCAATCCACAAGATCTTTAAATTTCAACAAATGACAAATGTACCTATCAACCAAACATCTGTAGTTATGAATAGATGATTTGATGGTTCTCTGTAATTACTTCTACTCATATTTCTTATTACTTTGTTCTCGAAGCATAAATATTTATGGAGTATAAGCTTTATTAGTGTTACCCCAAACTGCAACAAAATGTGATAACAATGCAAGATAAACAATGCATTTTATTAAACAAATCCTTGACTTTAAACAAAAGTGCAATAAACTTTGCTACTTTCTATTTCACTTGATATATGTGTGCTTTCCAGCTTAATTTATCATCAATAAGAACTCCTAGAAACATAGTCTGTTTTACTCTTTCAATTACTGCATTGACTATTTCTATCCGGTGATCTGTGTTAACCTCTATTACTGAATATCATGTACTTTGATTCTCCAAGATTTATAGACAATTTATTTATATCAAACTGGTTTTTTTAACATTTTCTAATTCTTTTGCCACTGTACTTAACACACCTGTATCGTCCACGAAAAAATAAATTTAAATAATTTCAACATCACCCCAAAAATCATTCATATACAAAATAAATATTTTTTGACCTAATACTGTTCCCTGCGGCACACCGCGTTTAACCTGCAATGGCTGTGTAACAGTATAATTCAAATTAACATATTGGTACCTATTCTTCAAATAATTTGATAACCATGAATTGGCTATGCCTCTAATACTATATTTATTTACTTTTTTAGCAACAATTCATGAACAGTGGTTTCAAATGTTTGTTTCTTTTTTAGATCAAATTTTATTTATTGATCTAGATATTTCCTCCACTAGTAATGTAAGCCAGAACCGTACTATTCATTAGTAAGGCTGTTAAAAAAACTATACTTAATACATATACTATAATCTAATATTATACATTTTTGAAGCTTGTGCTAAGCCACACCCAAGCCACACCTAACTGCAGTCACACCCACTTGTTTTAGCCACACCCACCTGCCCAGAATAGTCATGGCTTCTCCCTCATCTGAGCAGGACAGCAGTTGATCCATATTAGCATGCAGCACAGCCAAAGACACCTGAATATGAGTCATGTCACATGACACATGTCAAACCTATATTCTCCATGGAAACCATGCATATAGATATGCATCTTAATGCATTTATTATTTTTCTATTTTGCTTTAAATGTAGTTGCATCAGTTTGTCTGTACCTGGAAAATGACTTTAATGCCCTCGTAGAAGAAACAGTCGACCAGCAGCACCGCACTGTCGAAAGGCATGACGGACAGGAAGAGTGTGAGAAACCAGGACAAAGAGATGGTGGAGATGACACCCAACTCCTGCATGTGCTCATATAACAGCGGCAAACACTCACGGGTGAGCTCTTCAAACACACCCTGATCCACCAACGCCCCTGATAGAGACGGAGAAAGACGGATAATGTTCACCTTTGCTCAGTTTACTCCAGTCACAAAAAAATTTCACTTTTGGCATAAAAGTAATGACAATAATGCCTAGGGTATGCTTTGTTTTTTTCCCCGCCATCACGTCTTGTGCACGGTCAAACATTTTTTCCTTTCGGCAAATTGTCCATTGGTCGCGGGCCCGTAGAGACGCTTCCAGATGCGTGCTACGACTTCTTTGTGGTACTCTTTATTTCATTCGTTTCCGGGCACATGCACAGATGGGGCTCTGATAACAAAACTTACATTGTACGCAAGACGGAAAACCGAAGCATTCTTTTGGCTTAAAGTTCTTTGAATATAATTAATTTGAGAGAGAGAGACCGAGAGTGTGTCACCTCTGATCTGACTGGTTATGACTTTCAGCATGTGTGTTCTTGTTTGTGTGTGTGTCTTACCCACAACTCTGGTGTTGTAATAATCAGGAAGCATCCGTTCACAAAGAGCGACAAGCAGCCAAAACGCCTCCTCTTCAGTACAATACAACAACAACACCGATGTAACAATGTTCATTGCCTGGAGAGAGAAAGAGAGTGAAAACAAAGAGGAAGTTACACTTTAAAAAATGCTAGGTTATTTTTTCAACTCAAACGCTAGGCTAAATTCTGAATCCAAAATATGTAACTTACGTGACTAATTTTCGTGACCGCGCTAGGCGCAATGCGCAAGTCCCATGCGCAACGTCTTATCGAATTTTTGTAAAAGCGCTAATTCTAAGCGCAATGCGCAAGCGGGCATAGATGGGAGTGTTTGCGCTATCTGTGGGTGTATGCATGCAAACTGTGGGTGTATTGTTTGGTAAAAAAAGTGGCCCAAAGCACAATTTGCTATTTTCCTGAGAAATAGGTAATTACGCTAAGACGTTTCAGCAGCACGTCTGTTTTCAGTGCAAAGTCTAAATTCAGTTCTTTCGGTTGCAGTTTGGAGATTCCACCAGCAGGTTTTAATAAAGTTCATGTCCAAACTCTGAAAATATAGTGGAACATCAAATTATGTCCCCGACAATCACTGTTGTAGCCGTTTTATGAAACAAATATTAATGAGATTTGCGTAAAACCTTCTAGAGGTCAAGGTTTACTTTTCAATTATTATTATGCTTATATTTATAATTGTATTTATGTTCTAATTTGCATTAATAATTTTTTCACCTGTTGTCGAAGAGTGATTTTTAACCCTAAAAAGGTTTTTGTATCCTGGGGAATACAAACATTTAAGAGGAGTGAGTCAAATTTTGTCCCTGCAAATACTGAGGACATGCGAATTTGCATAAAAAGTCACACATCAGCTGACAATCTTTATCTAAAAGTGAAAAGGCAGCAGTTCTTCGAGAAGGCAGCGGACCTCGAGGCAAATGCTCCCATCTTTTCAATGTTATTTTTATGATTTCTACAAGCTATAAAATTAAAAATAAAACCATTATTTAAGAAAATAAACATGAAAATGTATTATGTGGGACCTAATGTGTTAAAAAAATAGTAAGGAATAAATTTTCAGAGGTACCTTTATAAGCTTGCCCTTTTTAGGGTTAAGTCACTGCAAAAGTGGCCAGTGGAAGAAGTTGGAGTAGGTAAAATGGATTTTACAGATGGTGGTTATATAGGATTTTTTCACTGACAGTGCAATAACCAGAGAAGAACCTCCAAATTAAATTGCACTTGACCCAGCTATTAGCACTTTGCGTGTGCAATTTTGCCAACCCACTTGACCTAGACTTAGCGCATGCTTGCACGAAAATACCAAACCTTAATGGCCATGCCCATTGACTTTGGGCTTATGACATTTCGCATAGCGCTGTTCTTGGCGCTAGCACTCTTAAAATAGGGCCCATCGTCTACACCAGACAATGACTCGTGTCGGGCTTCAACGAAAGCATCATGCAGAGCTTTGATCTCCAAATGAAAAGCATTTGTGTGCACGGTAAACATTGAAAACATGCATTTGGGTTTCAGATATCGGAATCAGAAGAGAACAAATTGTATCGTGCATCCCTATTTTTTATTAAAAGCTTTGGTAAAATTAGTTTAAATGTACATATTGCATATATTAATATGAATCCAAAATAAAGGAGGCACCATGTCAACACATTCGTCTATGGTGTCGTTTATTTTTCAATATTTTAACGGATAAAACAACCTGAAAATAGTAACTCACTTAAAAAAAAAAAAAATTTAAGTAAAAAATTACTTAAACTGTAAAAATGAACCAGCATTTGGGTTAAATAACCAGTTTTGCCAAGTTAAAATGAACAATTCAACTTGCTGGGTTAGATTAGCCTAGCCTGTGTTCTGTGCCATACTTTGACAGCAATTTTTAGAGCAGCGTTTCTCAACAGGGGCGCTACCACCCCCCAGGGGGCGTTCAGAGAACATCGGGGGTGCTGGAAGCAATATTTTTGAAAGGGGGGCATTGAGGTGTTCTTGGGAGGCATTTGTTTAAGGCGAGTTTACACCAAAGATTCACGACGAGACGAGCTGAAACTTGTAAAAGAATCTGGTCTGCAACATTCTAAAACCTGCCAGTTTACACCAATGTGACTAGACGAGATGGTGTATCGTTTCCATAGCAACGGCTCTTTACTTTAGTGTTTCTGTCAACTTTCTGTAGCACAGCTGTCGGACTTCCCGTGAAAGCAACTTAGCATCTAGCATCCAGACACACACTATAACTAAAATAACTAAAACCAGACACCTGCCACCTGCCAAAAGTCATCCAAAACAGGCAAACAAGCGATTTACGAGTAACTTCAATGGGAAATACATGAATGACAGAACAGATAATGTTAAATATTAGGCTATGCAAATTATTTACAGATTTGATAGTGACAAAGGAGGTGCCGGATCAAAAAACACAAAACAATGTCAGACCAAACTCCATTAAAAAATCTGCCAAATTAATTCTGCCCTATTTAATGCCAAAAGCTACATGCTGCATAAGAACCTGCGAGACATTTAGTCACTCTTCAGTTCAAAAACATACAGTCCACCAAACAGTGCATTTTAAAATAAAATTATACTTTTGCACGGGCAACATATCAGCAAGAAACATATCAGCAAAATGGCGCAGAACAAGAAAAAAATGCCGCCAGTATTTGGTTGAATACCTTAGCTATGGATTAGTACCTTCTCCCACCAATGCACAACTTCCAATGTGTTTTCAAAGTTTTTTCAAATGAGGCCATGAAACCCTCACGTCTCAAGGAGCACCTTACGAAGATCCACCCGGACAAGGCAGACAAGAACCGTCCGTTCTTCCAGGCCCTCAAAAAGAAGCATGCTAGGAGTACCATCAGCAGTCTCTTCACTAGGAAGACCAGCCAGAATGATAGTGGGCTAATAGTGTCATATAACAGCTCCCTGCTGATAGCCAAATGTGGGCAGCCGTTCACAATCAGAGAGAGTTGGTGCTCCCTGCCATCAAAGAGGTAATCTTTACTGTGATGGAGTGAGATCCCACACAGGTGCTGAAATCCATCCTACTCAGCAATGACACCGTGGCACGCAGGATAAATGAAATGGGCACCGATACAGAGGAGCAGCTGTGTGCCATCCTGCGGGACTCTCCATTCAGCCTTCAGCTGGATGAGACAAACACTTCTGACAACAACGCTCTGCTGATGGCCTATGTCCGCTATAAGGCCTCCAACAGTCAGAAGATGGCAGAGGAATTTTTGTTTTCCAAATATCTGGAAACAGACACCAAGGGCCAGACCATTTTTAATGTGCTTTATGCGTAACTACAGGAGAAGTCAATCCCAATCACCAACATCCTCGCATGCGCCACTGATGGTGCCCCCTCCATGGTTGGCAAGTACCATGGCTTCACCGCTCTGCTGAAGGAGCAGGTCCAGCATTCCCGCATATCCTCACAGTCGACTGTGTCTTGCACCGCCACGACCTTGTGGCCAAATCTAACCGTTCATCTCTCCACGAGTCTCTCAACATTGCAGTCAATGCAATAAACAAAATAAAAGCCCATGCCCTGAATGATAGACTGTTCCGACAGCTGTGTCAGGAAAATGATGAGACCTTTGAGTGACAACTTCTCCATACTGATGTCCGCTGGCTCTCAAATGTACCTTGCAGACTTTTTTGAAAGGATGAATGAAGTCACGCTAAAGCTCCAAGGGAATGGGGTTACTCCAGTCCAGTGCAAGGCGGTCATCCATAGTCTCACCTCCAGGCCAATGTGCTGGTTATACTCATTGCAGGTGTCTGAGGCTCTTACCGATGACCTCCTCCTCATATACACTGACCACCTGAGGATGGTTAAGGCCGACATGTTCCCATCTGGGTGGTGCAGCCCTTTCAGGCGGATGTGACTGAATGCGAGCGTGCTATCCAGGAGCATCTTGTCGACACCAGTGCGACGACGAGGCCCAGGCTACTTTCCGCACCTCTGGCTGGGGCAGCATGTGGGTCAAATATGCCCAGCGTTACCTGGTTCTCTGGGAGAAGACCAGGCTGCTGCTTCTTGCTTTCCCAACAACATATCTCATTGAGTAGGGATTTAGCCAGGTCCTTTCCACTGTGGATGGTACCTGGTACCGGATACTTTTTTTTAGTACCACCTCAGTCGAGGTTCCAAGCAAGCTGAGCCGATACTAAATGTGACGTCAAAACCCTGCAGATCACTGATTGGTCAGAGAGAATCGTCACTACCAGCGTCACTGGATTTGTGACACGGGACAGCAGTATCATTATGTGGGTCAAATATGCCCAGCGTTACCTGGTTCTCTGGGAGAAGACCAGGCTGCTGCTTCTTGCTTTCCCAACAACATATCTCATTGAGTAGGGATTTAGCCAGGTCCTTTCCACTGTGGATGGTACCTGGTACCGGATACTTTTTTTTAGTACCACCTCAGTCGAGGTTCCAAGCAAGCTGAGCCGATACTAAATGTGACGTCAAAACCCTGCAGATCACTGATTGGTCAGAGAGAATCGTCACTACCAGCGTCACTGGATTTGTGACACGGGACAGCAGTATCATTATGTGGGTCAAATATGCCCAGCGTTACCTGGTTCTCTGGGAGAAGACCAGGCTGCTGCTTCTTGCTTTCCCAACAACATATCTCATTGAGTAGGGATTTAGCCAGGTCCTCTACACGCAGTCTAAGTACCGCAATTGCTTGGACTTGATGGCCCCAGGCACACTACAGCTGAAACTAACTTCTCTGCAGCCCGTAGTGAAGAAACTGGCAAAGAACCACCAAGCGCAGGGCTCACACTAACTTTCAAAGCAATTTAGCTTATTTCCTTCAAAAGTTAAGATAAATCTTCTGCTTTTTTTCTTCTTGTTCTTGATATCCATTGGAATAATTAATAAGAATGCTTCTTGTTTACTGATTGGCTGCTGTTTGTGATAAGCTACCTATTTAGTATTAAGTTTGAATGTCAAATTGCATTTGACAAAATGCAAACCATTGCATTTGTTTAACACTCATAAGTATAATTTCTATTCACATGGCTTTTTTGCTCCCTTGGAAACTAATAGTGATATTCCAACTGTCCAGTCAAATCAAATTTGTTATTTGGCATTCAAAGACATGCTTTTTTAATGATAATAATAATAATAATAATAATATAAAAAATTAGACAATTAGCTTACATTTTTGGGGTCAGTAAGGGACCTGGATAATGGATAGGGGGGTGCTGGCTCAAAAAAACGTTGAGAACCACTGTTTTATGGGGCTTTTCCACTGCATGTAACTCGACTCGACTCCGCTTGCTTTTTGGGGGGTTTCCACTGTGGATGGTACCTGGTACCGGATACTTTTTTTTAGTACCACCTCAGTCGAGGTTCCAAGCAAGCTGACACATACTAAATGTGACGTCAAAACCCTGCAGATCACTGATTGGTCAGAGAGAATCGTCACTACCAGCGTCACTGGATTTGTGACACGGGACAGCAGTATCATTTGTTCACGCGACTTTCGAATTATAAAAAGAAATGGCTGTGCGCAAAACCACTCCGTGGTCAATAAACAAGGTGCAGAAGTTCCTCTTGTTAGCAACGAACGAAACGACGCGAAACGAAAAAGTCTTTCAGGAAGGGGGGGCCTGGGTAGCTCAGTGGTAAAATACGCTGGCTACCACCCCTGGAGTTTGCTAGCTCGCTGGGCGTGCCCAGGGCGTGCTGAGTGGCTCCAGCCAGGTCTCCTAAGCAACCAAATTGGCCCGGATGCAAGGGAGGGTAGAGTCACATGGGGTAAACTCCTCGTGGTTGCTATAACGTGGTTCTTGTTCTTGGTGGGGATCGTGGGGAGTTGGGCGTGGTTGCTGTGGTGGATGGCGTGAAGTCTCCACACACGCTATGTCTCCGAGGCAACACGCTTATCAAGCCACGTGATAAGATGCGCGGGTTGATGGTCTCAGACACGGAGGCAACTGGGATTCGTCCTCCGCCACCCGGACTGAGGCGAATCACTACGCAACCACGAGGACTTAAAAGCACATTGGAATTGGGCATTCCCAATTGGGAGAAAAAGGGGAAAAATCCCCCCCCCCAGGAAGTGTCTCAGCTGTTGGCCGCACATGGCTACCACCGGACCTACCAACAGTGTAGGGAAAAGACAAAAAAACTTTGACTACAGAACCATCAAGGACCACAACAGCCAGAGTGGTTCAAACAGAAGAAAGTGGAAGTGGTTCGACCAAGTGGATGCTATCTATGGCAATAGAACGGCGAGCAATGGGAGGGAGAGTGCCCTGGACTCGCCGTTGTTGGAGTCCACGATGGAGGATGGTACGTTTTGTTACGTTAACTCTATATTCTGCTTGAAAGCTTCACTTTATTTAGTCGACCAACTACTGGAAAGCTTGCTTCTAAAACAACCAGGTAAAATCACCATGCAACAACTGCTTTATGCAGCACAATGAGCTAATAGCTAAAAGCTAGTGGTCGTGTTATTGTTTATGGTCAGTAATAATTGTATCCTATTTAAGATGGTGTCACGGCAGTAGAGGCGGCGCAACTATGATGATTAGCCTATAATCCCACCCATGTTGAGGCGACATTAAACTGCATTGGACAAGCAAGCTCAGAAAAGTAAAGCGAGCAGAGCTGAGTCGAGTCGAACCGTAACATGCAGTGGAAAAGTGCCATTAGAGTGTAAGGCCTATTCACACAAAGAACAAATTTCTGCTGTGAGAAGATGTTAAAAGGAAACTCATTCACACAGAGAGTGTCAAAGAGTGACATTGTTATTCACTGTGTAGTGTAATAAACTCCCTATCCAATAATACACTACATAGCCAAAAGCGTGTGAACACCCCCTTCTGTAATTAACATGTTTGGCTATTTCAGCAACACCCATAACTAACAGCATAAAATGTTGCATCATGTCTTTACACACTGGCTCTCACACAAATATCTTTCCCTCTTTCATGAGGGCAGTTTGCACTCTAAATTCAGATTCAGCACTGAATTTAGACAGACGTTAATCGCAAGTCAAATAGCACTGATCTGTGCTGCGGTTTCTCAGGATAGATGAGATCTGTTGTTGTGTCTACACTGTGAGTGAGTGTGCGTGTACCTGGCAGTATCCAATGCCCGGGTTCCTGTACGCGTAGGCTGTGAGGGCTCGTCTCAGGGCAGCGATGCCCATCTCGTTCTGGAAGGCGCGGTGCTCGGGCATGGAGCGGTGAAGATCCCTTTCAATCTCCTCCGTTGCTAAAGTGCATTTACCCATCGCCTGCTCAACCAAACTGCCGTAATAACCCGGGTGTGTGGCCATCTCGTTCTGAGCACCTGGAAATTGAAAAATGGAAAAATAGCATTGAAAAAAGCATAAATCAGTATACAATAGCATACTACTCAAACAATTTATGCAGTATGCATACTGTGCGGCATTTCATTTGCCAAAATGTGCAGTAAGCAACCATACAATACTTTTTATTTGAATAAAAAAAAATACTAATATGTAGTATACAGTATGTACTTCACTGACACAGCATACTAGCACTCAAATCCGAACATAGCTGCACTTCGATTATGATGATCTTTACAGTAAGGACAGAGCAGAAAACCTGATCAAAATAACTTTCAGTGCTCTTGGCAAACAGCTCTGCCGGGTGTTGAGGATTTCTTACCTGAGAAGAGCAGCCAGAGTTCTCCTCTCAAACTCTCAGGGATCCCATTCAGAACCAGCTCTCGGGTCTTAGACGTCCGGTACATACACACTCCACGTCCAAACTCAAAGAAATGGATGTTCCATGATTCTTCTTTCATCTTCTCTCTCATCTGGACAGAAAGAACAACAAAATAATCAAGGATGTACAATCTATCAACAAGTCTGTGGAAATGTCACTTTTCAGAATCCTGTATTTTCACACGGCTCTCTAGAATACTTGACTCTGATTGGGTAATCGCAGCATTCTGCTGTCAGATATTTGTGCATAATGACCGCTAAAGTGTATAACTGAGTAGAGGTCGACTGATAGTGGATTTTGCAGATACGATAACTAAGGTAGTGGGAAAAGGCGATAATCAGTCAATAGTATTTAAAATCAAATAATTCAATGTTAAAAAAATTTATGTATTTATGAATATATACACATACACAGTACAGTATATACACACATTTCACCAGATTAGATTTTTTATTATTATTCAAAAGATGTAAATTTGTGGGGGGCCTGGGTAGCTCAGTGAGTATTGACGATGACTACCACCCCTGGAGTTCGTGAGTTTGAATCCAGGGCGTGCTGAGTGACTCCAGCCAAGACTCGGTTGCTAGGGAGGGTAGAGTCACATGGGGTAACCTCTTCGTGGTTGCTATAACGTGGTTCGCTCTCGGTGTGGCGCATGGTGAGTTGTGCGTGGATGCCGCGGTGGATGGTGTGAAGCCTCTACACGCGCTACGTCTCCACGGTAACGTGCTCAACTAGCCACGTGATAAGATGCGCAGGTTGACAGTCTCTGACGCGGAGGCAACTGAGATTCGTCCTCCGTCACCCGGATTGAGGCGAGTCACTACGCCACCACGAGGACTTAGAGCGCATTGGGAATTGGGCATTCCAAATTGGGAAAAAAAAAAGATGTAAAGTTGGAGACACAATGTATGTGCATTATAATCAATCTAATTGAAATAACAAAATATGTACTGAAGTGAGGATAAAAATATGGATTAATATTGTCATTGATGACATATTTAGATCCCCACAAGGTGTCAGTGATTTTTATTTCACCTTTAGAGGCCGCTGTTATACTGTAGATCCAAAAAGCAAATATTGGCACCGATTAATCAGTAAAATCAATATATAGGTTGACCTCTATCCACCTTTTTCCTGGGGGTCTTGCTGGGGAAACGAATGTGGGAGGGACTTCCGCCAGAAGTCGTTCTTTAGTATTCCCTAGCTCTGGCTGCAATCATTTTAGACCCTGTTTACAGCTGGTAATAAGACGAGTTTCGGATGATCCGATCGCAAATGGTCAGTGCTAAATATAGTTGTAAACGGGTTGCAAAGTGTTTTGTAATTGGATCACAAAAACACATACAGAGGTAGTCAAAAACCACACCGCATTTGAGGTTTAAAACGGTGTCCTGCTGCGTACCGGATGGCAGCGAAGCACCACCTCTCACCAGTCAATCACCCAACGAACAAAAGTTTAAACTTACTTGCAGATTTATAAGGAAATAACCGACCAATCGGAAAAATCTAAAAAGCAATTACATACCCAAGGATGAGAACTTCACGGCTCTTCCTCAGTGTGTCTGTCTGATTGGAACAAGTACACACATCTGAAGCTGAACTAACACAGGTACTCCACTGAAACAACCAATAATTTTGCTCGAAATGTTGCGTTTGTGCTTAGATGAAATCTCAGCTGTATCTGAGAAAAAGAGCATGCCGGTTTTGTTCACGCTTTTTGTCTTTCTGACTTTTTTGCAGTTTATTATCTTTCAGTAACACACTGATTTAGTGAATGATGTATGTCCTCATGAAATCATACACGGTCTCCTCAAAATCCCAACATCACAACGAAAGAATGAATGGATGTACACGCAACAACAGCTGTGTTTACTTGACAACGAAAGTAATGCCCATATTTCTCGCTAAGCATCACGGGACATAGGAAAAAGGTGGATAATTGACCATTGCCACAAGCAAGCAGTTGGCTACACAGCTGTACTAGTTTCATATCTCAAGCAGCACTCCAAAGCTCTCTCTCACTTCTCACAATATAACAATTTCGACAAATCTAAATTTTGTGTCCTTTTTTTTATTCATATGGTGAGTTGCCATATAATAAGAAGGATAATGTGCAATCAGCTGATCATTATCACAAAATAAAGCACTTCCCTTCATGTTATCACCCTGACAGAGTTTATTTTGCAATAAGGATCACCATCCCTTTGCATATTATTACTCTCCTGTTTATTTATTTATTCCTCCATTATCGCCAATTTCCGTCAAGATAAAACAAGCGTATTAAATATCATATCTTAGGGCTGATTGGATTGAAAGGTGCGTCTCACCACTTTGGGCCCCAGCTCCTCCGGGACGTCCTGCTGGTAGATTCTCAGGAGGCCCTGCTTGGCGGTGGGCAGACTGGGGCTGTAGTGTTTGTTTTGGGGTAACTCTCCTGTCCCCAGCACAGGAGGGGATGAGGGGAGAGAGGGTGGCGTGCTCGGGCTGAGGTTCTCCTGGATATGGACGAGACAGATGGTTACAACTACATTTCTCAAACAGCAATTAACACAGATCATTGATGTCAAAACTGATTTATGTGTCACTGACAAAAATGACTATATGGTACTGTGGTATTACCATGCTGCAAATGGTGTCACTGTAATATAAAGTTGATATGGAAATGTCCCAAGGTAATATCAAGTTTTTGGAAATGCACTGTGGTAATACCATGTTTTTTGGAACTTATCATGGTAAGACCACATTTATTAGACATGCATTATGGAAACACCATGAAATAAGCATGAAATCAGGCCAAAAGACAATTTCATTCATGTTGTAATAAGTCAGCTTGTCTGACTCACACATTGGCCGTTTAGGCTGCAGGGTCTCTCGGGCGTCCGCTGTAGGAAGTCAGAGATTCTCTGAACGAGGAAGTCGCGGTCTTTAAGATTGGCAAAGAGGAAGGTCATCTTGTTTTTAGTGCTGATTGACAGTGGACTGGGCAAAACACTGCTGCTGTCTGCTTTCTCCACTATAGTCACCTACAGAGGAAGTGCTGTTGAGCGGTTGTGTAATTATATGCGATTGTGATTGTGTAGTTGTGTGCGTGTTAACCTCTCTCAATGGAATGATAAGCTGACACAGATCTTCCTCTCGACTGGCAAAGCAGATGTAGTTGTTAGAAACAAACATTTGTCCAACAACGTGCATCTTAGCAAACGGTGTCCAGAGCGTACAGTCGGTGTGTCCGTCCAAACGCTCATCCTGTGTGAGCCGAAACAGCGCTCTGTACCGCTCATTTTTCGCACGTGCGTCCAAGTCCCTGAAACATATGAACAATTTTTTTTTTTAAAGCAATTAAAAACTTGCACTCCACTGTAGCTGTCAAATTTAATTCTTCCATGAAAATATTACAACTTTGTCGCTGTATGGAAAAGAGATGCATGAACATTCTTCAAAACTTATTTTGTTTTGCAGAGAAAAAAAACACAAATTTACATTACAACAAAATTAATAAAATAAATAAATATGAAATTGAATTAAAAAAATGTAAAAGCTGAAAATATTTATTTAGCTATTTTTTATATATATTTTCAGTCCTTTTTTCACTATTAAAATGTGAAAAATGTACTTCTACTCATGAACTGATTTCTTGAACTGATTTATGAGTAAAATCAAATAAATTGAATAAAATGAACTGCTTTCACTCATGATTTAGTTGATGAAATCAAATGAATTGAATCAAATAAACTGGTTTCATGAACTGATTCATGAGTGAAATCAAATGAACTGAATTAAATGAATTGGTTTCATGAACTGATTCATGAGTGAAATCAAATGAACTGAATTAAATGAATTGGTTTCATGAACTGATTCATGAGTGAAATCAAATGAACTGAATCAAATGAATTAGTTTCATGAACTGACTCGTGTAAAATCAAATGAATTGGTTTCATGAATTGATTCATGAGTGAAATCAAATGAATTGAATCAAATGAATTGGTTTCATGAACTGACTCATGAGTGAAATCAAATGAATTGAATCAAATGAATTAGTTTCATGAACTGACTCGTGTAAAATCAAATGAACTAAATCAAATGAATTGGTTTCATGAATTGATTCATGAGTGAAATCAAATGAATTGGTTTCATGAATTGATTCATGAGTGAAATCAAATGAACTGAATCAAATGAATTGGTTTCATGAACTGACTCGTGTAAAATCAAATGAACTAAATCAAATTAATTGGTTTCATGAATTGATTCATGAGTGAAATCAAATGAACTGGTTTCATGAATTGATTCATGAGTGAAATCAAATGAATTGAATCAAATGAACTGGTTTCATGAATTGATTCATGAGTGAAATCAAATGAATTGAATCAAATGAATTGGTTTCATGAACTGACTCGTGTAAAATCAAATGAACTGGTTTCATGAATTGATTCATGAGTGAAATCAAATGAACTGAATCAAATGAATTGGTTTCATGAACTGACTCATGTAAAATCAAATGAACAATCAAAATGAACTGGTTTCTTGAACTGATTCATGAGTGAAATCAAATGAATTGAATCAAATGAATTGGTTTCATGAACTGACTCGTGTAAAATCAAATGAACTGGTTTCATGAATTGATTCATGAGTGAAATCAAATGAACGGATTAAAATGAATTGGTTCTATGAACTGATTCATGAGTGAAATTAAATGAACTAAATCAAATGAACTGGTTTCTTGAACTGATTCATGAGTGAATTGTATTTTTGAACCGGTTCATTGAAATGTCCACCATCCAAGGACATGTTCGGTGACTGTGTTTGATTTTGTCTTACAACAAGAACCTTCACAAGCCACCTCATCTTTGCAACTGTTTTTGTGTTTTTACAGTTCGAGTTCATGTTTTGAAGAATTATTCAGTGAAATTCCAGACTCAGTCAAATATGGATAATTAATCTCTTCAAAACGGAAACATCTCTTCCCCAGCGTGCGGCCCGCTCACCTTTTGAGCGTGGAAACGTTTTTGAGGGTCTTGCAGGGTTTGGGGAGGGAGCGATCAGCAGCGAAGCTCTCGTTGTCCAGTAGCTGTCTCATAGCGATGTTGGCCAGCTGCTCCATCAGTTTAAAAGTCTCGTTGATGTTGAGGAACATGGAGAAGAAATGCTCAGTGTCCCGTGTGCTCACACGAATGCTCTCTGGGAAAAGCAGCGTGGCGTTCTTGTCCAACTGAGTGATGTCCATCCACTGAACCACCAACGAAACTACAGTGACAACAATTAAAGATTATGAGGAGAACGAATGCATTTACATATTTTACCACTAAATAAAGAACATTTAAAGGTGCACTCTGTAACTTTTTGTTTGTGTCATCTTGGATCGACAGTGCCACACAGCAGCATGGATGCAGCATCATTCAAAATCAATAGTTTTCAGTTACAGATGCCATTGTAGAAAAGTACAATTAACAGTCAGCCAAAATTCATTTAATACACGAGTGAAAGTGTCCAACAACAGGGCGGTTATTGTGATTAAGCGAGTAATATTCAGCTGGTCATGTGATATCAACATGGCAGCTCCCATGAGGGGGACCCTCTCCATATAGAATAAAACAGCTTTTATAAGGTTACTGAAATGACTTGTGAGTGCTCATGATTTTATACAAAAGTTTCAAAGTTACATTTTATTTCTTTTGGAGTAAAACTTTAATGAGCAAAAAAGTACTGAGTGCACTTTAATTCAGTATGAAAAAGAGCACTCCACACAAAAAGTACATCAGATTCCAGTTTTAACGCAAAGATGACAAGCACTTTTTTAGCGCAAGAAGAACCAGAAGAGGGGGTCCTGGAAAGCTCAGCGAGTAAAGATGCTGACTACCACACCTGGAGTCGCGAGATCAAATCCAGGGCGTGCTGAGTGTCTCCAGACAGGTCTCCTAAGCAACCAAATTGGCCCGGTTGCTAGGAAGGGTAGTGTCACATGGGGTAACCTCCTCGTGGTCACTATAATGTGGTTCACGCTCTCGGTGGGGCGCGTGGTGAGTTGTGCGTGGATGCCACGGAGAATAGCGTGAAGCCTCCACATGCGCTAGGTCTCCGTGGTAACGCGCTCAACAAGCCATGTGATAAGATGCGCGGATTGACAGTCTCAGACACGGAGGCAACTGAGATTCATCCTCCGCCACCCGGATTGAGGCGAATCACTACGACCACCACGAGGAATTGGGCATTCCAAATTGGGAAAAAATAAAAAGAGGAAGAACCAAAAGAGTTTTCTATTCCAAAAGGCCTGTTCTGAAACATTAATTCCTTGAATTGAAAACTTAAATATCATAAAAACTAGGGTGGACCATTTTCACAATTGGATTATTTTTGAGACATATGGTAAATATGATCTGAACTGAATTATGACACATCTAATATCTCTGCTACAAGCACAATAATACACAAAATCAAATTAAAAACTGATTATTTTGAAATATCTGACCAAAAAAATTAAATAAAATCCATTATCAATTCTGTAATTTAGTTACAACTTTTAAAATGAGATCATTTGTTTAATGTGTTTGCATTTAATTGCAAAAGCACCAGTACATGCTGTTTTATTTTGGTTTGGTTTGATTAAGTCAGTTAACAATTTTTAGTAATTATTAAATTATAATTAGTAAATAAAGATCATATTGCATGGTCCACACTAATACATTCGTGTTTGAAAACACATTGATTTCTCCACGTTTACGCCTCTCATCCATACTAGAACGACATTTCCACTGAAACCAGAGCGTTTCAAAAAACTTTCCATTACTACATACTTTGGAAAACAAAGAGTGGAAACTAATTACATTTTCGAAATGAAAACGGATTAGTGCGGATGTGACCCAAGAATGCATCCTTAATCCAAACTTTCTCAACCCTAAACTAATGCACAACTTCACACCACCTCTCACCCTCTTTTCCAAGCAGGAAGGAGTAGAAGCACAGGTGATTGATGGACAGATAAATCCAGCCCTGTCGTGGGACTCTACCCTTCCAATAGCTGCAGGGATAATAGTTCACCAACTTCTCTTCCTCCGGCATTCCGAACAACTTCCTCATCTTCAGCTCGGCTTCACGAAACTTTCCAGGATCCTCATCTTCCAGAGCTTTGCCGCTCTTATTCTCCTCAGCGATGATGCCCTACAGAAAGAAAAGTATATGAATTCAATGTTAATGAATGTTTTCTAACAGTGCTCATACATCTAATATTCTAACATTCTTTAAATGACGTGTGTGTTTGAAGAATAATTTTAAATACTGGTAGGCCTACTTCTTTCTTTAAAGACTTTTTAAAAATTTGCATTAACCAGTTATAGCTGTCGAAATTAACATGATAACACATGCAATTAATTTAAAACTTCATGGATGAGAGTTTAAGAGATTTAATGCCCATTGCAATGAATACTTAACCTAGTTTTTTTCAATTAGTCAACCTCCCACTTAGACTTTGGAAAATGTTTAATGTTACTTGAATTGATGTTATTTCAGTGTTTTTCTTAGCGTGTATTGTGGAATACTTTGTTTGGAAAAAGTTAATTAAACAATATGGTTACAAATTGTTTCCTTTTATTTTTTGAGAAGGAACTATAATAATTATAAAATAAATATATATAGTCAAATTCAAGCACTTTCAAAATCTGTGATTAATCGCGATTAACTATGACAAATCATGCGATTAATCATGACTAACTATGACGAATCATGCGATTAATCGTGACTAACTATGACGAATCATGCGATTAATCGTGACTAACTATGCGATTAATCGTGACTATGACGAATCATGCGATTAATCGTGACTAACTATGACGAATCATGTGATTAATCGCGACTAACTATGAAGAATCATGCGATTAATCGCGACTAACTATGAAGAATCATGCGAATATGCGAATCGTGAATAATCGTGATCCACCAAACTTGACACAGACTGTTCCGACTCGTGTAGCTATGACTTTTCTAACTGATCGGAATTACGGTTTTCAAACAGCGGGTGATCAAAAATCCTCAAGATCTCATAGACTTCCATTAATGGAATGTTTAAACGGGCCAAGACTATTTAAACAGTAAACTGTTAAAAAACATACATGTAAACAAGGCTTTAAAAATGATTTAACTGTCTCTCTCTCACACACACACTCTTTCTTGCCTTGTTTTCTTTCTTTCTCAGAGCCCTATGATTTCCGCAATGCAGAAAAGTGCGCAGCACATGAAGACTATATATATTTATACAATTTATACTAAGCCAGAAGTGTAAAGCTGTCGTCATACAACAAAGCATACAAACTAGGGCTGCAACGGTACATGTATCCGCGCCGAACCGAATGGATATAGGGCCTTCGATACGGTACACGCAGTCACATTAATGATTACATATCTTAGCATGCGTGAATCCAATATTAAAACAACATATAACGAACAACACAAACCATGTAGAACTAAAATGAAAAAAAGATTGCGGAGCAACACGGGACCGCACGGAACCAAAACTTATCAACAGAGCGCCACACTGTACACTAGAATCTGCGAATCAGATAAATGCATATGTAGCTTAAACAAGCTAGCTTGCTAATTTTCCCAACTGTGATGGAACAAAATATAAATATGTCAGACATAAATAAGCCAGAGTTTGAAGACCCATTGCCATCTCTAAAATCTGTTGTTTGGGAGCATTATGGTTTCACAGTAAACTATAGTAATACTGGGTAACGAGAAGTGAACAGGACAAAGGCTGTGTGTCGGCTCCGAAGTCGCGTATGTGTCGGGAAGCGCATCTTACATGATGACACAATTGCGTTGACATCACGTGTCTCTTGAGTTTACAGGAGCAAAGCATGAACAGCCTGTGCAAGTTAGTCTCGCCACGGCGTTCAAGCAGCCTCTCGCTGCAAGCTCAGACAGAGGTAAAGCGTTAACGAATGTCATAGAAGTAGCAGGGGACATTGTCATTGCTAACAGATCCACCCTCTCCTCTGATAATGTGGACATTCTGATTTTCCTGGAAAAAAAAACGTGTAAATTGAGTGATACGTTTAAGTGGTGAGCTGAAAGGCAATAAACACAGAAATCTGTGCTCCTTATGTCAATTTTATGTTAATTTTGTTACAATTATAATAATTGCACTTTTTTTTACTTTTATTAATATTTATGCTTTTATACAATGTGCATATACGAGGATCTTAAGTTTTGTATTGTAATTTCGTTGAATATGCATGTTTTCCCTGCAGTACCGAAACCGTACCGAACCGTGACCCCAAAACCGAGGTACATACCGAACCATGAATTTTGTGTACCGTTGCAGCCCTAATACAAACTAAATGTCCATCATTCGGATTGCTGTCAAAATAAAAGCACAATTTAACCAGAAGAGTGAAATTGAAGAAATTGCGAAAGGATTATATTACTACTGTACAATAAAATGTAATTAACAATGTAGTATTAAAACATTTCTATCAATTCATTTGATTAGACAAATCATTTTTAATGATCAAATTTAATTTAAATTTTAAAAAACAGAATTCGGGAAAAAACGTCTTCAAAAAAGTAATCTAGTCTTCAAAACATCATCTGAAATAAACCAATCTAGAACCATTCTTGTCTTCTGACTACTATATATATATATTTTTTTTTAAATGCAAAACCAAGACAGGAGAACTGTACCATGTTAGCATGTATTCTGTGGAACGTTTAGACCTAAATAAGGCCTGGGAAGCTAATGGGACTATATTCTGTGAGGAACTTATCAATGAAATAACTGTCACCAGGGTGATGAGCAGTAATGCGAGATTCCTAAAGAATAAAGAAGGCTCTCAGCTCTAACTGACCCAATCATATTGTTTTACATTTACAATTAAAATACATCTAAAGCCCCACCTGTATTTTACCCTTGACGAAGGTGGTGATGTCATCGTCGTTGTCAAAGATGGACAACGTCTGGAGCAGATTGGCCTCGAGCCACTCCCAGTGCTCAGTGATCTCCTTACGAGACGAGCCTGAGACAAACACACACATGTTAGGCAGAATGACATCCTCGGTGTCAGAAAAAAAGATGCACTGAAAGTTAATGGTGACCGAGGATGTCATTCTGCCTAACCAGTCCCACCAGGGTTTCGTGCCACCTGATTATAGCAACCCAAAATTACAGAATTTTCAGCAGCTAGTCCCAAAAAGTCATGGTATACTTTAGTCATTTGTGTCAGTGATGGTATAAGTGCATTTACCTGTAAATATTTTCATGCATAACAACAGAACATGTAGTTAGAAAGGAAAAAATTATAAATACATAAAAATATACCATACATTTAAAAAAAAATTAAAATTTTCCCCTTTTTCTCCCAACTTGGAATGCCCAATTCCCAATGTGCTTTTAAGTCCTCATGCTCGCGTAGTGATTCGCCTCAGTCCGGGTGGCGGAGGACGAATCCCAGTTGCCTCTGCATCTTATCACGTGGCTTGTTGAGCGCGTTGCCATGGAGACATAGCGTGTGGAGGCTTCACGGCATCCACCGTGGCAACCACGCTCAACTCACCACACGCCCCACCGAGAACGAACCACATTATAGCGACTATGAGGAGGTTACCCCATGTGACTCTACCCTCCCTAGCAACCAGGCTAAACTGGTTGCTTAGGAGACCTGGCTGGAGTCACTCAGCATGCCCTGGGATTCGAACTAGCGAGCTAGTGGGGTGGTAGCCAGCGTATTTTACCACTGAGCTACCCAGGCCCCCTCAAAATACCATACATTTAAGAGGTGAAACCCATGATGTGGCTAATACGAGTTCAAAAGACCCCTAATTTTTTATATTAAACAGCAGTGTCAGTGATCAAATGATGGGGAAAGGACCTCTTAACTCAATTTGTTGCACAAAACAAAGTAATTTGCAGCCTCTGTAACAGTTGCAAATGCTTTTCATGTGGAGTTCAAAGCGGTGCTTGACGCAGGCATTGACACCCTGACACAAATCATGAACGCGGCTTCACGACTGATGTTGCAAAGCAGATAGCCATAGTCTGCCGGCTGATTAATATTGTGGAGGATGAGAGTTTAAAAGATTTAATGCCCATTGCAATGAATACTCAACTTCTCATACTTCTTTCAGTTAGTCAAACTCCCACTTAGACTTTGGGAAACATTTAATGTTACTTGAATTGGTGAAATTTTAGTGCATTTCTATCTTTATATTGTTGAAGGCTTTGTTTGGAAAGTGTTAATAAAATATTATTGTTACATATTTTTTCGTTTTCTTTCCTAAGGAGGAAATGAATGCATTTTGAAAGGAAAAAAATATATACTGTATATAAAGGAAAATTTCAGCACCTTCAAAATCTGCGATTAATCGCGATTAACTCCGAAAAACTATGCGATTAATCGCGATTAAATAAAATAATCGACTGACAGCACTAAATTCTCATCATTTTTATAATCTTAAGCAAACATATGACACAAACCCATGTTTGTGTGTCTCATTTTCCACAGTCTTTGGTCCAGCGAAAGTTTACAGCAGGATTTTGATAGTGTACAGGACTTTCATAGGATCCCGTATGGGATGTCCTGGAAAATATGAGGACATTTGGCAACCCTATGCAGGGATGACTGAATGGCAGCTGTTTAGTTGGAGATGTCTCTTCTGCGACAAGTTTTTCAAGCATTTGTCCTGCCATCAAACATGGAGAAAAGTGATCTGATTACCTCAGAACCACGGTTTGTGCTGAAAAATTGCTGTAATTATCCAAAATTGCAAGTTAGCGCAAGTGGAGAGTGGTAGAAAAAGCATTAATTCTTGAGATCGCAAGATCACAAAATCCTGAAGGGACTGCCCAACGTCTCCTTTTGTGTTCAACAGATGAATGAAAGTCTTACGGGTTTGAAACAATGTGAATGCGAGTCATTTTTAGCTAAACTATCCCTTTATCTGTGTCACAGTATTTAAAATGTCACTCAAATATAGGGCGGCTGTTTAAAGGTCAAGCACCGATTACACACAACATACAGTGAATTTTATAGTCTACCATGTGACTGGACAACAAAGTCAGTGACTCTACAGATCTCCAGATGTTGCCAGGAAACAGACCAGGTAAAAAACTACAGTACAGACAAAGAGCAACTATGTAGGATAAAATCAAGTGTGACCAGACAAAACAAATCTAGACAAATCAATTTGAAGTCGAAACTGATTGATTGATATGCAATTTTCTGGAGTCTGGGTGCACATGTTTTTATCAGTCTGCCAGAAAACCATGTTTTGTTCCCAAGTTCCCAGACTGCTACAATGAGCAGTTCCAAGGAAAAAACAGTCATCGGATCATTTGAAGGTATCGGAGCACACCAGATTGATCCTCTTTAATCTCAAAGGTTTTATGCGATACCTGAATTACTTGTGGTAGTTGTGGTTGGCTCGCTTTCAGGGATGTTAATGATTAATCGATTGAATGATTAAACTCGATTAATTGTCATTTTAAACAATTTCAGAACAAATGCATTCAGTAATCATGCCAGCAGATGTCAAAAAGACTGTCTATACAGTCATCCACCACTAGAGTGTGCACTGCCACTTGTGCGCTGCATGTCACGTCTCGTCTGCAGCATAGAAGAAAAACCACACAGTTATTTCCACTCCAGAGTTGCACTGATGATCTGCTGGTTTCCTTGTTTCGTCCCAACCAACGATTACGTCAGTGATCGCCGGGAAAGCCCGAAGGCATATTCACCTGACATCTCACAAGCACATGAGAAATGGTATGTTATGTAGGCTACCCTGTGTTAACGTCGCATGTTATGATTTGAATTCACTTCAAATAAAAATTTTTTTTCAAAGGTCTGAAATACTGCACGATCCACAACCACATTGTGGTTTTGAGGGGGCCTGGGTAGCTCAGTGGTAAAAGACGCTGGCTACCACCCCTGGAGTTCACTAGCTCGCTAGTTCGAATCCCAGGGCGTGCTGAGTGCACACGCGCTATGTCTCCGTGGCAACACGCTCAACAAGCCACGTGATAAGATGCGCGGGTTGATGGTCTCAGACGCGGAGGCAACTGGGATTCATCCTCCGCCACCCAGATTGAGGCGAATCACTACGCGACCACAAGGACTTAAAAACGCACTGGGAATTGGGCATTCCAAATTGGGTGAAAAACAGTAATTCTTTAACAGCAATTAATTCACAAATTTGTACTAAACGTCGCCTAAATGTATTAAAATACACTGAACTAAGAATATTTTAAGAGGAAAATGCCAATATGTGCATTTCTTAAGTGTATTCATTTAAATTATATTTAAACAGTAGGCTACATGCACATATTATTTGGATTCCTCCACGTACGTTTTGTGGTTTTAACGTTATCGATTAATCAATCGTTCATTTCTGCGACAATCGTTTATGAAAACGTCTGAAAATTGACGTGTCAATCGAGAGTCTCTTCATGTCTAAAGCAACCTTTTCACTGCATCTGAGAAACGATAAACCAGAAGTCATACATTTCCAATGGAGATTCGTACGGGGGCTGCGTGGAGTTCGGACTATCTGCGAATGCGGAATTTTCTGATCCAATTTGATATTCAGATGTGTTGAGATATTTCAACTCGTGCGACTAGACCGTATGCAACCGCCCAATCGTATGTGAAGTATTCATTCAAACCTGTAAGCATGAAATATCAACAGTTTCTGTATGTCTAAATGGACTGGGTGATATTGCAATTGGAGTGTGCCTTCTCCCTTTTAATGAAGGCAATCCACTGCGAGCCAACTGAAAGTTCATCACGACTGCCACTACAAAAATCTGGCAACACAAGAGTAGGAGGGTTTAGGGCCCGGGTTCCGAGTGTTAGTAATGAGTTGTTCTGTACAGATTAACACTGACCACAAGCGATGTTCCAGAAGATCTGGGACTCTCCCGTCTGGTGCAGAATTCGGTATGGAGCCACACGAGCACTGGAGTCCAACACAACATCCAACGTACCCACCAGCAAACCTGAGGAAAAAAAGGTTTCGGTCGACCGATAAGGGTATTTCAATGGCCATGAACAGTACCAAAATATAGAGAGCAGGATAGCCAATATAAATAGGACTGGGTAAAAATATAGATTTTCCAATCACGTTACAAGATACACGCTTTCTGTTCTTTACAGTCAGTTGTTGACAAAAAAAAAAAAAAAAAAAAACATTATAATCATAAATAGAACGGATGAGGTAAAGAAGCCATTCGACTCTTTTCTCGTTAATATGCACTCATTTACAGACGCTCTTTACAGAACTGCCGGTTTTCTTAAAGAGACAGTAGCGATTTTTAGCTTGTGTTCTACAAATAAATGTAAATACTTGTAAATAGTATAAATTATGCATTAAACAATAAAGATGTACCAAAATATATGCAATATCATATTTATTGATGGTATACGTGGATTTGTACATTTTTAAAAAGCTTAAATGTGACTAAAATGATGAAAATATAAAATATAATTAGTAAAATTAATATTGTTGTAATGTAGCCTACCAATTTAGAAGGTCCCCTGTATAATTACCAGCATTAGCTGAAAAAGAATTTCTTACATGCAAGCAAAAATGGACATTATATCTGAAAATATATCCATTTGAATTTATATTGAATCAAATCAAAAGCTTGTGAATCTGAATCGAATCAGGAAATCTGTATCAATACCCAGCCCTAGATATAAATGCTGACATAGAGCTAACAGAATTTAACAAAAGCAAATCAGATGTAGGCTACACAAAATTTCTAAAGTGAAGCAAACACTTATTTTATGCAATATTTACACAAGTTTGCATAAACCTGAAAAGAAAAAACATTGAAAACAGAAAGTGTTGATTATTCAATGACATCTATTGCTTGATTTTGGAATTGGCACAAGGGAAAGTTAACACTTCTGCTAATCGGCCAAGTAAACACAGCTATCAGCCGATGCCAACAAATCACAAAATGGCCAAATATCGGCCTGGCTGATATATCACTCTATCACTAGAGAGAACACAGTAGAAAACATGAGTAGCCACAATGCTATGATGCTCTGTGTGGTTGTCAGAGCGTTGCTATGTGGTTGCTAGGGTGTTCTGGGTGGTTGCTAAAGTTACAAACTTTGATTTGAGGCAAACAAAAAACAACAAAAAATTGTATAAAAAGACAAACGGTACAAGACTGTGTGCTTCAAGTCCTTTTTGAGGAAATGAACTACAATCCCATGAAGCATTGCGAATGACAATTGAATTAAAAATAGAAAAATATACAACTATTGATTTAAAGTTGTTGACTATACATATAGAAACTAGGGATGTGCGGAACGACTAATTTCACTGATGTTTAAATGAAAATTTTGGAGACGACTTGTCAAAGGGTACGTTTACACGACAACGATGTACTAAAAACGGAAACGTTTTTCCTTTGCGTTTTTGAAAAGTTTCGCGTACAGACGACAACGTTGTCAAAACGATCCCCATTCACTCGGATCCGCGAAAACCACTAAAAGCGCTGTATTATGCATGCCAGGCCAGTAGTTGGCGATGTCACTTTGTAAAGAAACACTACACGTCTGCGCACATAAGCATTCTTCCACAGAGCGGTGAATACAAACAATGAAGATGGCGAAAGCATCGAGCAATTTTGTCCGGACAAAATCTTGAGCAGCACAAGCACAGTCCTGGAGTCAGCCATTGTAGTTTTGAATGTCTCGCGCATTGTTCTGAAGTACTAGCGCGCATGCCTATAGACTGAACACGTAATATGCGTGCGCGTGATGTCGTCGTTTTCACAAATTCGCGCTTTGGAAGTTTACACGGAGGCATCGTTTTCAAAAACTTGCACTTTGAAACCCGTTTTCAAAAGTTTGCATTTTTCAGGCCCCAAAATTCGCTGTTGTCGTGTAAACGAACAGCCAAAACACATAAAGTTTTCCGTTTTTAGTTGAAAATGTTATCGTGTAAACGGCCCCTTAAAAGAAACCAACCTTCAGAAAACAGTCCAAAAATAAATTTATGCGACCCATTTAAAATACTTAATCTATTGCAAATCCGATGCTAAATTCTGCTGAAAAGGGGCATTTATCTGCGACGTGCTCGCCTTGCATTATCATTATTGTAAATTTAAATATTGAACAAGACATGCATTCATCTTTAGCGAATACAGGTTTATTGATTGAAAACAATTGAATGAAAAGTGCAGGACTAATAGCGCAACCCTAAAAGCCAGTTCAAAACGGAATTCACCACGTAAAAGTTCCTTAACATTATAAAACAGTCAGGACATTGTTGAAAATAATTAACAGACAGGCTTAGCAAAATCTACAAGAGAGAAATAAAATGCGCTGAAAAGTTGCGCACCACCACCGAAGTGATTTCATAACTGCTTTGCTGAGTTTTCTTGTCTAGCGAGAGGACATTTCCCTGCGTGCGGCACGAGTGAGGAACGGACGAAGCACGTGCAGCCTGAGGTGAAATGAAACTTTGTATCTGCTCCAGATATTTTCTTTTTTAAATAATATTTGTATTATTAATTCTATTTAAAATGTGTAACATTAATATGACAGTAATTTAAGCGCAGCTTCTGTAAAAATATAAAGCCAAACGTAATTGTCTAAAAATATTGAACAGTTTAATGGGGAAAATACGAACCGACTAGTAATTCCAGTGTCGACTAGCAGCATCAGAACCAGTCTCGCACATTCCTAATATTTTATTGTTAAATATTCAAATATACAAGTAGTTTGAGAGTGTGGGAAGAGCGATTTGATTGCGTCACACTAGTGGGCGGTCTATGCAGAGCTCTTTTGCCGCAATTTGTTCGCCACGATTCTCTGATTGGTGGATCTTTCTCGAGGATCATGGGTAGTGTAGTTCTTCACCAGGAATTCCACTATTAAAACACAATTTCTATTGAAATTGAAACAACACAGACTGCTGGTTTCAACAGAAGCATATACCATCGATTAACAACCTCGGGTGCTCACGGTAGGCCTGTCTTTAAAGGTTTATAAAAATTAAATCAAATTAATTCGCCTATGGAAAAAATAAATGCGATTTTTCCATCTGAAACCCACCTATTTTGCTCTAAGCCACATGATTTGAAGGCATCATTCAAGTCTGTAGCACAAACCCTGCTGGATGAGTTACACGCCAACGTTTCATACTAAGGGTTAGGGCTTTGCATGTATGAGCAACTGTAATAGTGATGCTTCACTTAACAAACACAACTTGGGAAAGACATTTTTATCACACGACAGAGATAGCATGTCTTAGGTCACATTCTCATGCTGTGTTGAAAAAGGAAAAACATCTTGATCAATAACACTCATCTGAGCCGAGCTTCAGTTGTCACGGCATGACAATCACAGTAACACACTGCTAAATCATACAAATTCAACACAAACCTCTCCATCAACCAGCAAAAGCTCTGAGAGACTCAGAGTAATTTCACTTTAAGACAGCATGTCGTACCATTTCTGTCACACATTCACACGCCTTAACTTCCTCCAGCAGTGTTGCACAAGGTCAGTTAATGTGTGATTCTGACAGTGAGATAAACACCAACTGCTGCCGTCAAACAGTGACAAAAACAATGCCGTTTCCAATCTGTAATATGTTTAACATTACACAAGCATGATATTAACACATTTTGCAACAAACATTCAATTCATCAAAGCAGCTTTAAAAGCAAGACACAGCAACTGGAAGCCCAGACATGCCAAAACACCCATGGCATGCAATTTCCAGACAATTACAGTGCAATGCTAAAGGAATCCTGATGTATTTGAGTTTACATCGTCACAGCAGTAATACAGGGTTCAGAAGTGAATGCAGTCATTGTCCTGTCATGTGATGGGCTTCTCTTAAAAAGTGCCCATTTGTTTCTGTTTTAAAGGGATAGTTCACCCAAAAATTAAAATTCTCATCATTTACTCACCCTCATGCCATCCCAGATGTGTATGACTTTCTTTCCTCTGCAGAACACAAATGAAGATTTTTAGAAGAATAATTCAGCTCTGTAGGTCCATATAATGCATGTGAATGGTGACCAAAACTTTAAAGCTCAAAAAGGTAAATTAAGGCATCATAAAATTAATCCATACGACTCCAGTGGCTTAATCCGTGTCTTCTGAAGCAATCCAATCAGTTTTGGGTGAGAAAAGACTAAACTATAACTGCTTTTTCACTGTAAATCTTCAGTGTTATTGGCGGTCATGATTTCAAGCTCGATTTCACTTCTTCGTGGCATCCAGCACTTTGTGCATGCGTCAAGCACTAGGAAGTAGAGGTCTGCAACCCGACCCGGGCCCGACGGGACCCGAGAACCCGATGGGTTTCAGATCAGTTTTTCAAGTAGGCCTTCGGGTTTGGTTCGGGTTTGTAATTAATGTAAAAATAAACAGGCTTACCGAATTTATTTCACCCACGTGCTCTCACTCACAGACACGCACGAATGGACGAATCAGGGGCCGTTCACACAGAACGCGTTTTTGCACGCTTCTGTTCTTTTTTTCCCATTGTTTAAACACATGCTGTACGAATGTCTTTGACATTTGCACCGCGTCTCGCTTTTTCTTCATTTTCTCGTGCAGAACCGGCACATTTTAAACACCATGTCAAGTTAAAAAGAACTTCAAATGTTAAAAAAAACGCATGTTGAGACACCTGCGCTGCGTTTAGATTGTGACAACTGTGCTAAAAACAAAGATTCAACATTCTAAACAAGTTCAGGCTGCATAGAGAGGACTGTTGCATTGTTTCATATTATTCCAGATTGTTCTGCACCAAGTGAAGTTTCAGCAAATAAACGTTAAGTCAATGCTTTTTTTCCCTTCTGCTCTAGTGTACTGAGGGGCTGCTGTGCCTTGTTAAAACTGTGTATGTTTACTGTTTCAGTACTGTTATGCTTACATAAAATATAGCTATACAAGAAGAGGATACTAGGAGAAGAAATTAGATTGTTGGCGATTCTGAGTTCAGGTCTGTTACGGGCTTAAAATCTGACGGTATCGTTTGGGCCACACGGTCTCAGGTACAGGTTGGGTTTCATTTTAAGGCCCATACAGACCTCTACTAGGAAGTGTAATCGAGCCTGAAATCATAATCCCGCCTACAGTGGTGGGGGGGGGGGTTGGGGGGGTTGAGTTATATATTTTGGTTTATTTTCACCCAGAACCGATTAGATCGCTTCTGAAGACATGGATTAAACCACTGGAGTCGTATGGATTATTTTTATGCTGCATTTATGTGCTTTTTAGAGCTCCAAAGTTTTGCTCACCATTCACTTGCATTGTATGGACTGAAATATTCCACTAACTTTGTTTGTGTTCAGCAGAAGAAAGAAAAGTCGTACACATCTGGGATGGCATTAGGGTGAGTAAATGATGAGAGGATTTTCATTTTTGGGTGACCTATCCCTTTAAGAGCACCACCACAAAATTAATATAAATATCTATAAATATCTTTATATTTTTGTAAGGGTAACAAACAGTCAATACATCTGGATGTATTAAAAAAAAAGCACATTTTGAGAGACACCTAGAAATGTTCAAATAACCTAATCAACCATCTGTATTGATTGATTTATTTGTTCCTGCATCACTGAGCAATGACATTATCAGAAAAGACAGCACTGAACCATCTATATTTATATATACTCATGACACAAGGGTAAATACACGTCTTCATTTAATATATGTACCTACTCGCACATCTATGTTTAAATAATATATGAACCAGATATAAATTAGTCAAACATAAATAAACAGATGACGCATATAGCTACAGTCAGCATCAATGGAGATGCAGCATAAACAACCCACTTGAAGCGTATTCCACATGTCATAATGAACCAGACGCATGCATACAGTTCTTAATAACCTATATATTTAAACGCATTAATCATTTTCCATGCAAATGTCAATAATCATGTAATTTTAGATACCGGTGATGCCGCCCCCTCTGCCGTGTCCCTTCCTCCTCTGCAGGATGAAATAGGGATTCGCCCGCTCGCTCACCCACAGCGCGTTCGCCAGTAACACCTCCTCCGGGGTAATCCACATGGCTCAGTGGGCACTTTTACTCTCTACAGAGGCGTTATGTAATATGTATACATTCGCTGCGGTAAAAACTTCAATCATGTCAGACTGGCGTAACTCAGCTGACGCTCGTCTGCACGAGCCGCCCAAAACACTGCTGGCGAAACCAGCCACCGTGGAGCCAAAATGGCCTCCGAAGCAGGATTTTTCAAAATTAAAGTCTGATAAAAATACTGCTGCTTAGATTTTTTTTTCTTTACAATTTTTTTATTTAGTTTTTAAACAATAATAATAAAAATATTAAATAAACTTGGGGAAAAACATAATCTTTTCGTATTGTTTTTTGACTGTGTAACTCTTTGTTTACTGCTGCTAATTTGTTTTCAATCATTAATACTACTAGTTCTGCTGATGCTGTTAAAGATGCACGCATACATTTTTTTTTATGTATGTCTTCAGAAAGGGGCGTGGATGCAGCATCATTCAAAAGCAATAGTTTTCGGTTACAGATACCACTGTAGCAATTCACTTTTTCACAATCATCCATGATTAATTTAATCCACGAGTGAAAATGTCCAATAACAGAGTGGTTACTGAGATAAAGTGAGTAGTATTCGGCTGGTCATGTAATCCTAACATGGCCGCCCCCATGTAGGGGACCCTCTACATGTAGACTAAAACAGTTTTAGGCTGATATGGCTGAAGTCTTCATCTCATGTGTGTTCATGGTTTTATACATATGTTTCAAAACTACAATTACAAGGAAACAAGGACAAATTGTGAGAAATGGCTAATTATAGACCAATTTCAATTCTACCAGTTATGTCGAAAATACTAGAAAAGGTAGTGTCCTCCCAACTATTTTCATTTCTACAGAGAAATAGTATATACAGTATGAACAAATTCAGTCAGGATTTAGGCCTCATCACAGTACAGAGACTGCATTTATCAGAATTACAAATAACTTGCTTATAATCTGATCACGGCTGCATTTCACTTCTAGTGCTTTTAGATCTTAGTGCTGCCTTTGACACCATAGATCACAACATTCTCTTGAATAGGCTAGAGAATTATATTGGCATTTGTGGACTTGCATTAGCATGGTTTAGGTCCTATTTATCAGACCACTACTACTTTGTATGTGTAAATGAGGAATTGTCAAATCAAACAAAAGTATGGAGTGCCACAGGGATCAGTATTAGGGCCTCTGCTTTTCTCCTTATATATGCTTCCCCTGGGAGATATTATCAGGAAACATGGAATAAGTTTCCACTGTTATGCCGACGATACCCAACTTTATATTTCTTCTAAACCCAAAGAAAATTCACAATTCTCCAAATTAGCAGAGTGTATCAATGAAATCAAAGATTGGATGGCCAGAAATTTCCTTCTACTCAATTCCGACAAAACAGAGGTACCAATTATTGGACCAAAAACCTCTAATAATAAGCTGCTAAAATATAATTTGACTCACGATGGATGTACTGCTACATCGTCTTCCATACCAATCTGTCCTTTGAAAATAACATTTCCAGTGTTTGTAGAACAGCATTCTTCCACCTCAGAAATATTGCTAAGTTACGACACATGCTCTCTGTTGCTGATGCTGAAAAACAAATTCATGCATTCGTAAACTCAAGACTAGATTATTGTAATGCATTACTGGGAGGATGTCAAGCAAGTTCAATAAATAAACTTATATTGGTTCAAAATGCAGCTGCCAGAGTGCTGACTAGAACCAAGAAATATGATCATATTAGCCCCATTTCATCGTCGTTACATTGGCTACCTGTTAAATTTCGGATTAATTTTAAAATTCTGTTAACTACATACAGTACATACATACCAGCAGCCATACCACCCTGTAGCTCAAGACTGGTTGCCCACAGAAGATAAGCAGGGTTGAGCCTAGCCAGTACCAGGATGGGAGACCTCCTGGGGAAACGAAGGTTGCTGCTGGAAGAGGTGTTATGGAAGCCAGCAGTGGGTGCTCACCCTGCATTCTGTGTGGGTCCTAATGCCCCAGTATAGTGATGGGGACACTATACTGTAAAAAGGCACCGTCCTTAGGATGAGATGTTAAGCTGAGGTCTTGATTCTATGTTGTCTTTAAAAACCCCAGGGCATTTTTTGTAAAAGAGTAGGGGTGTAACCCCGGTGTCCTGGCCAAATTCCCCCCATTGGCCCTTCTCAATCATGGCCTTCTAATAATCCCCATCCATAAATTGGCTCTATAACTCTACTCACTTCTCTCCACCAATAGCTAGTGTGTGTGGTGAGTGTACTGGCATGCTATGGCTAACATCGCATCATACAGGTGGATGCTGCACACTGGTGGAGGTTGAGGAGAGTCCCCTGTCCACTGTGTAAAGTGCTTTGAGTGTAGTGTCTGAAAAAGCGCTATATAAATGCAACATTCATTCATATAAAGCTTTGAATGGTCTAGCTCTATAGTACTTCAGTGACCATCGGTCACGCTATATTCCATCATGTTCATTATGATTCTGGCTTGTTAATAGTCAAAATCCACAAAAGGAGGTAGATCATTTTCCTATTTGGCTCCTAAACTATGAAATAGTCTCCCTAACACTGTTCGGGATGCAGACACACTCAGTTTGAGTCTAGACTAAAGACTCATCTATTTAGCCAGGCATATACCTAATTTATCCATCAACTCACAGTTAGGCTGCTTTAGTTAGGTCTGCCGGAACCAGAGACATCTATCATGATCTATAACTCTGCAATAAATTGAATGGCATCTACGCTAATATTATTCTATTTGTTTCCATGTTTCATATCCCGAGGTTACCAGAGCCAGCTCCTTTCCTGGTGTCGGACTCCACTGCCGAGTGATGACGACTAAATGCAGCTGATGCCAGCCAGACATCACTTCAGTCTTTTACAATGGACTTCAGAGGATGAACTAATGCCAACTCTAACTGTAAGACATCAGATACTTCATATGCCACTGCCTGAACCTTGGATTTAGGATTGACCCCACCGAAATTACCGGCCGGTTGAACTGCGATGCACCTCATTGATCTCTGCCTGCATCACCTTTGTCTACTGATGGACTATACTCTTGAAATGTAATACATAGACTATCAATTAATTGCCAACAAAAGTCTTCATCAGCCAACTAACATAGGACAATGCATCTATGTGAACTTTTGCAGTTAATCCAGGATGAACTTCAAAGACATTAGTCATTAATCTTACAGTTACCTATCTTAAACCATTACCTACACTGCACACAAATAGCCAGAGGGGAACTGGCCCCCACAGTGAGTCTGGTTTCTCCCAATGTTATTTTTCTCCATTAACCAACATCTTATGGAGTTTTGTGTTCCTTGCCACAGTCGTTTTTGGCTTGCTCACTGGGGTTCAAAATACAATTACTATTTAATTATTTTTATACTCAATTTACAATCATATTTAATTAAACTACACAATGATGACTTTAAGACTTTATAGTTATTACAGTTTCATTTTCTGTTAATGCATGATTTTCTGTAAAGCTGCTTTGAAATGATGTGTGTTGAGAAAAGCGCAATACAAATAAAATGACTTGACATGAGGGTTAGGGTCACAAACATGCTCTCTGAAAATGCTTTATGATTCTGCATTTATTTAAATGTATTTGTTTAAATTGGCCCAAACAACAGATAGAGAATAAAATAACGAATATTTTCAATCACTTTAATTATTTTTCTTCATTTACAAATTGAAAACGTTTATAAATTACACAAATCTTAACTATAATTTAACATTTCCAATGACAAAAAAGTAGTATCATAAAAAATATGCATCCAACTGCATAGCTGCATTCAAAACACATATAAATTCTAAATGTTAAATGGTTAGTTCACCCAAAACTTAAACTTTTCTCATCATTTACTCACCCTCATGCCATCCCAGATGTGTATGACTTTCTTTTTTCTGCAAACGAAGAGTTATAGAAGAATATCTCAGCTCTGTAGGTCCATACAATACAAGTGAAAGGTGACCAAAATTTGAAGCATCAAAAATCCTATAAATCAGCATAAAAGTAATCCATTGGTTTAATCCATGTCTTCAGAAGGATATGACAGGTGTGGGTAAGAAACAGATCAATATTTAATTTTGCCCAGTAGGTGGTGATCTGCATGAAGAATGTGAATCATGAAAAAAAAGAAGAATATTGTGAAAATAAATGTGAAGATTTATAGTAAAAAGGACTTGATCTGTTTCTCACCCACACCTATAGTATCACTTCAGAAGATATGGATTAAACCACCGGAGTCTTAAGGATTAGTTTTGTGTTGCCTTTATGTCCTTTTGGAGCTTCAAAGTTCTGTCCACCATTCACTTGCATTGTATGGACCTACAGAGCTGAAATATTCTTCTATAAATCTTCATTCGTGTTCTGCAAAAGAAAAGTCATACACATCTGGGATGGCATGAGGGTGAGTAAATGATGAGAAAATTTCCTTTTTGGGTGAACTATCACTTTAACTATGCTTTTTATAGTTACAAAATGCCTAAAATTACATACATTCACACGTGATTGCATGGCAGATCTCACAGACACATTAGCTCATTGTAAACATTTTCTCCTTCATCGATGCCCGTGATAATCTCAGTGTCGGACTGAAGAACTAGAAACACCAGATCTAGAGCTCTCCTCCAGGCTTCAAATTTCATTGTCATGTTATCATACACACCGACCACACCCGTCTCCACCTCCATCGCTGCTATACAGCCTGTAATTGTCGGTGTTTTCAGAGAGGCCCATAATATTTCAGTACAAACGGGTTTGTCCTCATTACGGAGTCTCAGCTGACCTGCAATTGCCGTCTAAGCCCCTGCTTTAGAAGACACCGTCGCGCTATTGAGCATCAATGTGGAAATGTAGTCCATCCAGGATCTGGCCATCAACTGCAGCACAATCTTCCCGTATAGGATCTCCATGCCTGTCTGTGTGGATTTACGAAGCTGATGGATGCATAGAAGTTCAGTAGCCCCGCCTCCAGGCAGCAACTTCCGATCTGTGACCGCCTGGTGCAGCCGATGGGCGCAGCTACAAAACTGATCCTCCATAGTTTGCAGTTTTGCACGTACGGAGCTGGTTATGACCGCAGTGACCAGAGATGTGCTTGCAGTCACAATGCTGACAGCGACTGATTAATTTTTCCCAAGGTGGTTGCCGAGTTCTCTCCACCGACTGACTTTGACACCTCGGCCCACACATCGTTCGTTGAGCTGTGTTACATAAGAAATGGGGATGCCCCTGTGGTCAAGGTAAAGTCCTTCAGAACTGCGGTCCTCACACCTTCAATAACCAAGATGCTGCCACTAATGCATTGGTCTTTGAGGCCATGCCGCTCACAAGGACAATATTTATGCCTAGTTTATGAAGTGTTTGTAATGTATTTTCAATCCAACACTCTTCCAAACTAAACTCTGTCATGTTAGCATAATCTGTGGTGTGTAGGACGTCTGCAGGACTGTTGTAGCCCACATGGCGATAATTCTCACTCCAATCGCCATTCACCAAGGCGATATTTAACGGCTGAGCCTGAAGATGCTGGATCACACTGTATCGTTCGGCCGATAGCAACACAACATATCAAGGTTGTACGCACGAGTGCTCCTCCAATAGGCCTGGAACTGGGCATGTGACAAGTTTTTGGATAACAAAAGCCTTGTTTTGATAGTTATCCGTGCTGTTTGTAGTCTGCAACTTGCAAGCGTTCAAGACTAAATTCATGGAGGCCTCACATCCGTGGTTAATGGCTTGCGCTATTCGAGTTATGTCTAAGTTTTTCGAGACATGAGTGTGTGAATTTGGGTCTTCAGGTTGTATTTCATGTAAACCGAAGTGTCTACTGTGTTTGAGTGTTATCCTGAGATTTTGAGGGAGCTTTCGTTGCATGCACAACATCTTGAGGTCTTTGGCCGTGGTTGGAGGTGAACTAGGTTTGTCCACCTTGCAGGAAACCTCTTCTAAACATACAGCCAACCGCCAGCATGCCTCCAAACACACTTCCAGTCCTTTGGTCATGGCTGTTTTGATGTGTGACACAGTTATTCCTCTGTGTAGACACTCCAGTGCTACTCTACTCCAGATTCCGGCCAGAAATACCAGGGTTCCTGTTCCAGAGCAGAAGATCTTCCACTGGGCCTGTACCGTCTCATGTAGCAGCTGTCCAACGGAGCAGTCCAGCTCCATTTGCTCAAGCAAACGTGAACAGGATCTGACCAGCGCCACATTAGATGAACTTCAGATGCTTGTTGGGGCCCAGAAAGGCATAAGCAGTGGCTGCTATGGCTTCTAACTGCTGGAGTCCAATGTGCCGACGATGACCCACGGAGGCCACTCCAGCTATGGACATCTGTGAAACAGGAATAAAGAGACATAGTATTCATATTGCTACTAATAAAGTAGGCTTTTAGCTGATGTTTTTATCCAAAATTTTATTTTTGCAGTACAGGGACATAACAAGGACACAACAGTAATAGTTCATAGATTATGGAGACTTGGAATATTGCCCTACTTCTCCATTGGATTAATTGCTTCTGCTCGTATTATTCTCATTTGTTAGTGGCTTTGGATAAAATACCTGCTAAATAAATCAAAGAAAATGCAAATGAATCATTCAGAGCTTTAATACAGTATAGAGCACAGTTCATTTAATCTATGTATAGTGCAACAGCATCTTTACATTACTATTTTCTTTGTCCATGAAAATGAATTTTTAGATCTTTAAAATAATTTAGATCTGATTATTTTATCCAGAGGGACTGTGACTGTAAAAAGCATACTGGTAATTGCTTTGGATAAAAGTGTCTGCTAGATGACATCATGATATTTAACATTGCCTATAAGTAATAACTATATATACTGTATATGGATGACAAATGGGAAATAACAGTTTCGATCCACATATGTAGGGCAATTTTAACTTGCTAATTAACTGAAAGCAATTAGTTTGTTGTAACTAAAAACACCTCAATAGAATGTCAGCTGGAAAAAAACACTATGTATTAAAATAAAAAAAGCAGGTTACAGTGAGGCACTTACAATGGAAGTGAATAGGGCCAATCCGTACACGTTAAAACCAGTGGCGTGGGCCAGGGTGGGCCTGGACCCACCCAAACTAGACCCAGGCCCACAGAATATTAGAGACTTTTTGTGACTTCAATTACATATATTTATAAAATAGTTAAAAAATGCATCAATTTGGGGGGGCCTGGGTAGCTCAGTGGTAAAAGATGCTGGCTACCACCCCTGGAGCTCACCAACTCGCTAGCTCAAATCCCAGGGCTTGCTGAGTGACTCCAGCCAGGTCTCCTAAGCAACCAAATTGGCCCGGTTGCTAGGGAGGGTAGAGTCACATGGGGTAACCTCCACGTGATCACTATAATGTGGTTCGTTCTCAGTGGGGCGCGTGGTGAGTTGAGCGTGGATGGCGTGAAGCCTCCACACGCGTTATGTCTCCGTGGCAACGTGCTCAACAAGCCACGTGATAAGATGCACGTGTTGACAGTCTCAGACGCGGAGGCAGCTGGGATTTGTCCTCCGCCACCCAGATTGAGGCAAATCACTACACAACCACGAGGACTTAAAAGCACATTGGGAATTGGGCATTCCAAATTGGGTGAAAAAGGGGAAAAATCCCCCCCAAAAAATACTTTTTAAAAATGCATAAATTCTGCTTTCTGAAGGTGTGAAAGAACTGTTTGAATGCACCGCCATTCTGTTGCTAAGGAAAATTTGGAGAGAAAACATTTGGCCCATCCATTTTTATTGAGGCCCACCCAAAAGTAATTTCCTGGCTACGCCCTTGGTTAAAACACACACTGTTTCAAAAGTATAGTCACAAGATGTAAATATTATATGTATTACATGATTTCAGTGTGATAAAATTGTTTACTTACCACATCTATGTGAAGTTATATCCAATTTTACAACTTGGTTGCAAAGACGACGCAACGCCAGAAAACGCAGTAATTTTTTCCCACTAAAATAGCATAGAACGGAGATTTATTTTCGCACTAAATTCATACTAATATGTTTAATGTTTACGACTTGTGGCTATGCTTTTGAAACAGTGTATATTTTAGTGTTTATGGACTGGCCCCATTCACTTCCATTGTAAGTTAATCATTTTTGAAGTAACAGTTGTTGTTGTTTTTTTAATGTACGAGGGTCGAGTAGAAATTATTTATTGTGGTCATCAACATTATGCCACAAATGCTGTCAGATTGTACTTAACCTAGGGTGACCAGATGTCCCCGTTTTCTGGGGACAGTCCCGGTTTTTAGTGGTCTGTCCCTGACTAGAGCTGCCCCCGGAAATGTCCCCATTTTTCCCGAGCATTCAAAACAGCCCGCATAGTGAATTACATTACATGAAACTTAGCCCGAACAGCAAAGCCTACCGTGTGCTGTTTATTTTGACCAACAGAGGGGGCTGCTCGCTATAGCAGCTTTTCATTCGTCTTCCTTTACTGATTACTTGGTCGGGCCAGTTTTTCCATTAAGAACTGGACCAGACAATTGAAGAGAATTATCATCATTGTTATAAGCTTCAAAGTAAGGCACATACTAGCTATTTATGTTATAAAGTTATATTGCTATGTATTCGATGCAGGATTGTATTGAAAGTTTGGCCTTCATAATGCTAGAATTCCCACAGAAACTATAACATGCTGGCTAAAAGTAGTCAAATTAATCCCTGCAGATGAACAATAAATATCAATAATTTTATCTTTAATCAGTGTGTGTTGTGTATATCAGCACTATCGGCCCACCATCCCCTCTCCCTCCCTCTCGCACTAGTAATAATTACACGCCAACTAAAGAAAGCGCCTTCTCACATATTTGCTCATTTGTTGTTTTAACATATATCCGAAATAAATTTCAAAGAAGAATATGACATTAATGACATGGAAAAATAAATACAAATATATAATAAAATATCTGCAAAGAAATGTACAGTTAGTCAGTACATCACAGCATAGATTACATTATGCCTTGTAGAGGAACAAGTGAGTGAAATGGAGCACCATAATGCATAAGACTTGATCAAAATAAAAGGTGGAAATTAAGAAAAACAGGTGCATATGAGATACACAAACAGTTAGGTAAAATAATATTATAATAATAATACTTATTATTATTATTAGACCACTAAAATGATCAACTTTACCTCCAACTTTTACTACAGTATTAAATAGACCATGATACACCACACCGTAAAAATTATTTCCATGATGTGTTAACTTTATATTTTTGGCCAAATCAACTTAGATTCACTAATGTGTTCAGATAACATAAGAATTTGTGTTTTTGAGTAAACTAATGGCACATATATAATGTAAAAAAAATATATACACACACACTGGTGGCCAAACGTTTGGAATAATGTACAGATTTTGCTCTTATGGAAAGAAATTGGTACTTTTATTCACCAAAGTGGCATTCAACTGATCACAACGTATAGTCAGGACATTAATAATGTGAAAAATTACTATTACAATAAAAAAGAAAAATTAAAAAAAATGTTCAGAACTTCTTAAACTACTTCAAAGAGTTCTCATCAAAAAATCCTCCACATGCAGCAATGACAGCTTTGCAGATCCTTGTTATTCTAGCTGTCAGTTTGTCCAGATACTCAGGTGACATTTCACCCCACACTTCCTGTAGCACTTGCCATAGATGTGTCTGTCTTGTCGGGCACTTCTCACGCACCTTACAGTCTAGCTGATCCCACAAAAGCTCAATGGGGTTAAGATCCATAACACTCTTTTCCAATTATCTGTTGTCCAATGTCTGTGTTTCTTTGTCCATTCGAACCTTTTCTTTTTGTTTTTCTGTTTCAAAAGTGGCTTTTTCTTTGCAATTCTTCCCATAAGGCCTGCACCCCTGAGTCTTCTCTTTACTGTTGTACATGAAACTGGTGTTGAGCGGGTAGAATTCAATGAAGCTGTCAGCTGAGGACATGTGAGGCGTCTATTTCTCAAACTAGAGACTCTGATGTACTTATCCTCTTGTTTAGTTGTACATCTGGTCTTCCACATCTCTTTCTGTCCTTGTTAGAGCCAGTTGTCCTTTGTCTTTGAAGACTGTGGTGTACACTTTTGTATGAAATCTTCAGTTTTATGGCAGTTTCAAGCATTGTATAGCCTTCATTCCTCAAAACAATGATTGACTGATGGGTTTCTAAAGAAAGCGGTTTCTTTTTTTTGCCATTTTTGACCTAATATTGACCTTAAGACATGCCAGTCTATTGCATACTGTGGCAACTCAAAAACAAACACAAAGACAATGTTAAGCTTCATTTAATGAACCAAATATCTTTCAGCTGTGTTTGATATAATGGCAAGTGATTTTCTAGAACCAAATGATCAATTTAGCATGATTATATTGAAGGATAAGGTGTTGGAGTGATGGCTGCTGTCTAGATTTGATCAAAAATGACTTTTTTCAAATAGTGATGGTGCTGTTTTTACATCAGTAATGTCCTGACTATAGTTTGTGATCAGTTGAATGACACTTTGGTGAATTAAAGTACCAATTTCTTTCCGAAACAGCAAAATCTGTACATTATTCCAAACTTTTGTCTGCCAGTGTGTGTTTGTGTGTGTGTGTATATATATATATATATATATATATATATATATATATATACACACACACACACACATATATATATATATATATATATATATATATATATATATATATATATACAGTTGAAGTCAGAAGTTTACATACACCTTAGCCAAATACATTTAAACTCAGTTTTTCACAATTCCTTACATTTAATCGTAGAAAACATTCCCTGTCTTAGGTCAGTTAGGATCACTATATTTTAAGAATGTGAAATGTCAGAATAATAGTAGAGAGAATGATTTGTGTAACTACATTTATTTGTGTTGGTTTTAGTATTTATTTTCTCTGAATGTGCATGAGTTATGTTTCCTTTTTGTAAAGCACTTTGGTCAACATGTGTTGTTTTTAAATATGCTATAGAAATAAATGTGATTGAATGATTGGTTTATTTCAGCTTTTATTTCTTTCATCACATTCCCAGTGGGTCAGAAGTTTACATACACTTTGTTAATATTTGGTAGCATTTCCTTTAAATTGTTTAACTTGGGTCAAATGTTTTGGGTAGCCTTCCACAAGCTTCTCACAATAATCCCATCTGGTTCCTAAGCAGTTACCAGGGTGATACTCAAAAGGCTCCTTGCCTGCCTGAGTCAAATGAGTCAGCCCAGAAGTGTCTACGATGTTCTGGTGCGGAGATGTGTGTTTTGTTACTTGGTTGCTAGGGTAATCCCATCTGTTTGCTAGGCAGTTACCAGGGTGATAATAAGAAGGCTGCTTGCTGTCTTGAGTCATGCAAGCCAACAATGAAGTCTCTACAACATTCTGATCAGGAGATATCCATCAAAGCTCTCTCTCTTCCAAATTTTAATGGAAGTCAATGGGTTTTGGTTGCTAGAGTGTGCTAAATAATGACAGACAGATATAGAGAGACAGACAGACAAGGGAAAAAATGCATATAGCTTGAAAGCTCTAGGAGGACTTAGTGTTAGAAATTTTAGTCTCAGAAGAAGAAGAAGAATATTAAGTTTAAATAGTAGATCAGTAGGTTGGCTCTTTCAAGCCAACCTAATAAACATATAGCTAAAACGCACTACTGAAAGTACAGTGGCATGTCTGTGTCAATACAGTCGTAAAACAATACAGCGAGAAATATCTTACTACCCAGCTAGCTTTAACCAAACTGTAGGCATGAAAACGCAATATTTTGCGTGTCCTTTGGATCAAATTTCAAACACAACAAAAACACAATCGCTATAATCTACAAACCTTTACTGTGCAGATGCGTTTAGTATTCACGAAGGGTCATGCTTCCAAATACGCATGCGCGATACACTACAACAACGTTGATAAGAGACGGGTGCTACCTACTGCTCATCGTGATTGGTCAAATCCATTAAGACGCAGAGCAACTACACCTTCTATTGGATAGATCTGTTGTCACTCCGTAAAACGCCCCGCCCACACAGTGACAGCCTTTCTGTACTCTTGTTTACTAACGTTTCGAGTAAATTGCGAAGCTTTGTTTGATTCTGTTGATATTTTCGAGATGGTAAGTGCACTTTGTGGTTACTTTTGAAAGTTCCTGAAGTAATTTGTGTCAATAGACACTTTAGAAGAGGTTAATACGCTTTAGTCTGAGCTGGTAGCTTGTTGGGTTATTGTTATGGAAACCAGTAAAGAGTCTCACGAGCTTGATTGGTAAAAGGCAAAAATAATCTGCTTCTTTTTTATAGATGATAATATATAATCCAATTCTAGAGGTAAACAGCTACACAAACAAGTGTTATACTTTAAAGTAAACGTTTTCCTGAAGTGTAATAATAATAAAGGATTAAACTGAAATTTAATTTGTGCGTTTGTGTGTGTGTTTGTGTGCGGGAGTGTGTTTGTATGTGTTTGTTTGTGTGTGCGCGAGTGAGAGTTTGTGTGTGTGTTTGTGTGTGCGCGAGTGAGAGTTTGTGTGTGTGTGTCCGCGAGTGAGAGTTTGTGTGTGTGTTTGTGTGTGCGCGAGTGAGAGTTTGTGTGTGTGTGTGTGTGTGTATGTGTGCGCGCGAGTGAGAGTTTGTGTGTGTGTGTGTGTGTGTGCGCGAGTGAGAGTTTGTGTGAGTGAGTGTGTGCGCGAGTGAGAGTTTGTGTGTGTGTGTGTGTGTGTATGTGTGCGCGCGAGTGAGAGTTTGTGTGTGTGTGTGTGATGTGTGTGCGCGAGTGAGAGTTTGTGTGTGTGTGTGTGCGCGCGAGTGAGAGTTTGTGTGAGTGAGTGTGTGCGCGAGTGAGAGTTTGTGTGTGTGTGAGTGTGTGTGTGTGTGAGTGTGTGCGCGAGTGAGAGTTTGTGTGTGTGTGCGCGCGCGAGTGAGAGTTTGTGTGTGTGTGCGCGAGTGAGAGTTTGTGTGTGTGTGTGAGTGTGTGCGCGAGTGAGAGTTTGTGTGAGTGAGAGTTTGTGTGTATGTTTGTGAGTGTGTGTGTTTGTGTGTGCGTTTGTGTGTGCGTGTGTGATTATGAGTAATCCAGTTTTTAGATTATAGATTAATAAATAACATACTTAACACACATTACCATTTAATTAGCCTGTGTTCTGGTCACTCATATCTTGTGTTTAATGAAAAAAAAAAAGATCTATACATATTTTGTACAAGAATAAAAATTCTTCCAGTTTTATAAATACTAAATGCATTTATTATGTACATAGCACATTTCTAAAGAAAAAATAGAAATACGTTTTTGAAAATAATCTAAGATGTGTGATAGTAGTCATTTGAAAATAGATCAATGTTATTTATGTCTTGGGATCCAGCAATTCATTTCTGTCCTCGGTATAGGACCTTTTATATAGTTATCAAATGTTTGTGCATTTGATTTTAGAGATTAATGTGAATCAAATTTAGTATAACACATAATGACATTTAATTGGCATGTGTTTAGGCATTTAATATTTATACTGTCATTATGTCATGTGATTACCTCAAGACAAACCTCAAAAAATGTACAAAACATAACACATTTAATGTAACTGGTGGAAGTGTGGCTGATAAGTCTCTATTTGTTGCTTTCTTATTCTCTCTCTTCCTGCTGTGATATTTAAGGCGTCCAGCATCAGGAAACCCAGTGCCACGGCCACCCAGCGGAAGAGAACGGGTCCCAAACCAGAGCTGACAGAGGAGCAGAAACAGGAGATCAGAGAGGCTTTCGATCTGTTTGACACAGACGGGTCAGGAACTATAGATGTGAAGGAACTGAAGGTAAAGAGGAGAAAACCTACAGCCTGTTCTGTCCTGTCAGCTGTTATTATAACATCTGGATGTTAGCTATTATCAGTAAAAAGCACAGCAATTTGAAAGTAAATGATCATAAAAGATTTAGTGAGTAAATCTTGGAATGACCTAATCTTAGAAAATCCCAGCTCAGTGAGAAAACTTATCCCTTACTTACTGCTAGCTATTGAAATAAACATGGCTCTCATGTTACATGCATAATATATACATAATGTATTATTCACTACTACTAGTTAAAAGTTTGGACTCACCTACTCATTATTTATTAGTACTACTCTTTCCCACATTTTAGAGTAACAATATAGCCATTAAAATAATGATATAACACAAACGGAAGTATTGTCTTTTTTTACTGACCAAAAAGTGAAACACATCAAAATTATCTAACATGTTAGCTTCTTCAAAGTCGCCACTCTTTGTCTAGATTACACCTCTGCATCCCAAGATGCTTTCTGAACAGTATTGAAGGAGTTTCCATGTATGCTGGACACTTGTTGACTGCTTGTCCTTCACTCTCAGTCTCCGCTCCAACTAATCCATTAAAAAGAAGTTTTAATTTAAAAAAAAAGATATTTATATGTAAAACTCATTTCAAGAATTTAAGAATAAGTCTTATGACTGATCAGACTAATGACTGGTAGTGTAAATACTAATGGAGTAATTGACTTGTTGCCGTAGGTTGCTATGCGAGCTTTGGGCTTTGAACCAAAGAAAGAAGAGATAAAGAAGATGATTGCTGATATTGATAAAGAAGGATCGGGTGCCATCAACTTCAGTGATTTCCTTTCTATGATGACACAGAAAATGGTGAGTCTGCAAGGCAAATGATAAGATAAGCATAACCAAAACCAATCAGTCAAAATAATCTGACCATTTTAGCACAACAAAGTGTTTTCATGGAGTATAACATCAGTAAGATTCCGTTCATTTTGTCACATTTATTTGATGGGAACACATGAGACTGCGGTTTGAGCTGTACTCTGCAAAGATAGAAATGCTATACCGCTTATAGCACTCAATGTGGCTTAATGTTGATTTCCACCAAAAATCATTTTTGGTTATTTTAACAAAAGCAAAGATCGAGTTTACAGTGAGGCACTTACAGTGGAAGTCAGTGGGGCCAATTTTTGAAGAGTATATTATAATTTTATATAATCACTTGCACTAATACTTGTGTTAAAACTCATGTATTATTTGAGCTGTAAAGTTGTTTAAATCGTTTTACAGTTTTACAGTGTTACGTTAACACACACATCGTTTATGTCTTGTGGCTATACTTTTAAAACAGTGAGTATTTTGGGGCCTGGGTAGCTCAGCGAGTATTGACGCTGACTACCACCCCTGGAGTCGCGAGTTCAAATGGCGTGCTGAGTGACTCCAGCCAGGTCTTCTAAGCAACCAAATTGGCCCGGTTGCTAGGGAGGGTAGAGTCACATGAGGTAACCTCCTCGTGGTCACGATTAGTGGTTCTCGCTCTCAGTGGGGCGCGTGGTAAGTTGTGCGTGGATTGCGGAGAATAGCATGAGCCTCCACATGCTGTGAGTCTCCGCAGTGTCATGCACAACGAGTCACGTGATAAGATGCGCGGATTGACGGTCTCAGAAGCGGAGGCAACTGAGACTTGTCCTCCGCCACCCGGATTGAGGTGAGTAACCGCGCCACCACGAGGACCTACTAAGTAGTGGGAATTGGGCATTCCACATCGGGGAGATAAGGGGATAAAAAAAAAACAAATAAACAGTGAGTATTTTAATGTTACAAAATTGGCCCCCATTCACTTCCATTGTAAGTCCCTCAACTTAACCCCAATTTTTGCTTTAATTTTTTAAGAAAAAGAGGGATGAGTCAATTTTTTTGTGGTAATCAATATTAGGCCACAAATGCTGTCAGTGGAGCTTAACTAGTTTTGAACCTGGAATATTCCTTTAAGTGCTATTGTTAGACACAATGCAAAGTATAGTTGTTTACAGTTGCCAAGCAGCGTCTGTTTTACACATAAGGGCTTATCCAATCAGATTTTAGAGTCGGAACTATCCATTTTAAAATGAGACTTACTGTTTGGAATCTTGTTTTTAATTAAAGTGTCACATAATGTGAAACTGTTTTTGCACTGATTCCAGACATATCATTAATTTGCATTAAGATAATTAAATAAAAAGAGAAAATAATCAAATGAGATGACGTGCTTTTAATTGTAAAAGTATTTATTACATTGGCTTATTCAATTACAGGCTTTAAAACACTTATTTTGATATATATATATACATATATGTATATATGTATGTATATATATATATATATATATATATATATATATATATATATATATATGTATGTATATATGTATATGTAAATGTTTTTTTCTTTCTTTTTTTTTTCTCTCTGAAGTACCCATATTGTTACTGATATAAAAGTACTCGTACGGTGATATAAGAATTTGGTCAAACCGCCCACCCCTACTGCATATCTTTGTAAGTTTAGCTGTATGTGATTTATCTTTCACAACAGAGCGAGAAAGACTCCAAAGAAGAGATCTTGAAAGCTTTCAGACTTTTCGATGATGACTGCACAGGCAAAATCTCTTTCAAAAACCTCAAGCGAGTGGCCAAAGAGCTTGGGGAAAATCTCACAGATGAAGAGCTACAGGTGTGTCTGCTTACTTCAGATGCCAAATGTGGGGAATTCCACAGAAAATTGATGTTTCTCTTTGTAAACACATGAATAATCCACGTGTCTCGGTATAAACTAGCTGGTTAGTGGGTTGTAGATTATGATCTGATAAGATGTCCCATATTACGGAGGAACAGCTGACACCTTTTGGAAATACTGCAGTGTAACAACATGTTGTTTTAACATGATTGTGTTTCCCTTTTCGCAGGAAATGATAGACGAGGCCGATAGAGATGGTGACGGTGAGATTAATGAGCAGGAGTTTTTAAGGATAATGAAAAAGACCAGTCTATACTGAATCTCTCTCTCTCTCTCTTATTGGTCACTAAAACCATTATAATGTATATATAAACCTCTTAAAGGACTTGAAATGTTGTTTTGTGTTGCTTTATTTTTTCACAGCTGAATAAATATTTTAATCTATACATATTTTGTACAATATTATAATAATAAAATATATGTACACTACAAAAAATGTCTGTAATAATAATGGTAAAAAAAAATGTAAACTGCTACATTAAAAAGACGTTAATCGGTTAACATTAACATACAGAGTAAAAAATTATATATAACAAGACAATACATGTAATTTTACGTAAGTGATTTTACCATATGATTAATGGTAAACATGTATATTGTGTTTAACATGAAAATACATGTACTTTTTACGGTAAACTATTGTTAAAATGACTGTAAAAAACAATAGGTGTTCCCAGAAGTCCCTGCATGACCCAACACATTTCATTATATGTGAATAGTTATGTTTCTTCATATGTACTGTACGTTGGGGTGTTCTGTGTTATATTTTATGTAATTTAGTTAATGTTTATTGCATTATTTTAGTGTCACGTGTGTTTGTTTCTACATGGGAACAGTGCCGGTCCTAGTCTTTTGGGGGACCCTGTCTGTATGTTTGCAACACTACTTATAATGTCTTTGACAGAATGGGGGCCCCCTGGCGGATCGGGAACCCTAAGCAACTTGCTTAGTTTGCCTATAGGGAGGACCAGCACTGCATGTGTATTCATTATTTTTCCTGGAAGTGCCACTCTTGATGAACTTTAAGTCACGTTGGCTAAATTCACACCACAGTTGAATGTGGCCCAGATCTGACTTTTTGTTCAAATCTGATTTTTTTGTTGTTGTTTTGTTATGTTGTTCACATGACATTTTAAAAGTAGCCCATATCAGACACCGGTCTGAACAGCCGACACTCCTAAACTGACCCGCATGCGTGTAGCACTCCTTGAGCATGCGTATCGCAAACTCAGGCATGATCATCATTGTAGTATGAATAATGAATTAAATTATAATAAAATAGGACACATGGCTATCTGATAATAAGTCTGCGAGTGATGAGAAAGACCGTTGATGGATGAAGTGTTTTTATGTAGTCATTTGCCTTCGTATGGTGGAATTTAAATAATCATCGAAGTTCAAATGTAATCCTACCTACAGGCGAAACACCATAAAATCGAAAAACAGCAGGAAAAACGGCATTACATACAGTATACGTAAAGTAAAAAGAGTTATCTTTGTTTCATAAAATTCTGAAGAAATGGTGTTCGCACACCCACTAATTTATCGTTAATGTGCAAACAGGCTTCGCTTAGTTCGCCTACAAATGATGATAAAATGCAGTGGCGTTTTTGTTCTGCCAAGGTGTTCGTTTAGTGATATTTCTCCTGTTCGCTCACATCTCTGAAGTTCTTGACCCAAGAGAACTCGGCTGGTCGAAGAGCGCTGATGATCGGTTAAAACTATTCGTGAGTGTGGTTTGGACGTGACGCTTTTTATTTACAATCGCGCGTACCAGCTGAGGAGTTGTAAGCTAGGTTACTGTCGTTAAAATTGATAACTTTGAACCCGTCACTCAGAGATTGTGCGTAAGTATACTTTTTTTACATGATTTGCAACACAGACTCTACAAAGAGAGCATGGCCAGGACAAATGAGTGGAGAGAGATTTGAGTTTTTAAAAGTGAAAGGGGCCATAAGTTTAATAAAGCAAAGAAGAGACACGGCGCTAAAAGCGGTGGTCCACGGAGAGAAAAACCTGCATTATTGGCTTTACTTGTGGCTGGAACAGTAGGTTAAACACCGTGGCATCACCCTAAACAAAGTCATTTTAAAACGACGTCACGCGTAGTATAAACGGCGGCTTCGTTCACTTAGGGTGCTTTAGTTCGTTCAGGAGGAAAAAGTTTGGCTCCCAAGTAAAAACCAGGCTTTATATAGGCCAGCTGCGCACCTAAAGGGGTGAGGCTCAAACACCATAGCCAATCTCAGGATTGGCGTTATCATACAAGGACTTCAACTTAGTCATCGGAAGGAATTCCCCTATAGCGATTCTCGCAATGTCGAGTGAACTGAATCGAAAGGGAAACCTCATTACATACAGCATATGTAAGGTGAGAAGAGTTATCCAAATATTTAAAGGTGCACTAAGTTCTTGTTCATGTTGTCTTAGACTTACACTGACACCTAGTGGCCTGGATGCAGCATCATTCAAACGCAATAGATTTCAGTTACTATTGCGTTTGTAAAAATTCACAATTCACAGTCAGCCATGGTTACTTTAATCAATAAGTGAAAGTGTCAAATAACAGGAGGGTTACTGAGATTAAGCAAGTAGTATTCAGCTGGTCATGTGATTTTATCATGGCAGCCCCCATGTGCGGACCCTCTCCATGTACTGTAGCATAAAACAGCTTTTATTAGGTTACTGATATGACTGGAGTCTTCGTTTTAATGTGAGTGCTCATGATTTCCTACATATGTTTCAAAATTACAATCTTTTTCTTAAGGAGTATAGCTTTATTAATGAGGAAAAGATGAGGGGGCCTGGGTAGCTCAGCGAGTATTTTTCTGGTGCAGAGATATGTTTTGTTACTTGGTTGCTAGGGTGAGCTCATCTGGTTGCTAGGTATTTACTAGGGTGATACTAAAAAGGCTCCTTGGGGGGCCTGGGAAGCTCAGCGAGTATTGACGCTGACTACCACAGCTGGAGTCGCGAGTTTGAATCCAGGGCGTGCTGAGTGTCTCCAGCCAGGTCTCCTAAGCAACCAAATTGGCCCAGTTGCTAGGGAGGGTAGAGTCACATGGGGTAACCTCCTCATGGTCGCTATAATGTGGTTCTCGCTCTCGGTGGGGCACGTGGTGAGTTGTGCGTGGATGCCTTGGAGAATAGCGCGAAGCCTCCACACGCTATGACTCCACGGTAACGCACTCAACAGGCCATGTGATAAGATGCGCAAATTGACGGTCTCAGATGCGGAGGCAGCTGAGATTCGTCCTCTGCCACCCGGATTGAGGCGAGTCACTACGCCACCATGAGGACTTAGAGCGCATTGGGAATTGGGCATTCCAAATTGGGGAGAAAAAAAAAATGGAGGGAAAAAATGACTGAGTGCACCTTTAACGTGCAAACGAATCGCTGAACCCAACTGTTGAAGCCTATACTTTTATTTTCTTTCCTTAATAAGAAACTGAATGCATTAACTAGACAGATATGACTCGCACTTAAAAGTTTTAATACATAACAGGCGTATATACGCTGGAAATCAAACATGTAAATGATGATTATTTTCACAATTTAGATGAATAACTGAATAATGGCAGGCAAATCAAATAAAAGAATCCCAGTCAAAGAGATTCATCTGAAAGGTAAACTTATTCTATGAATTATACTGTGCAGGCCTATGAATATATACATATAAAGACACCCATATTTTTAATTGAAGGCATGTCATAATAGCAATACTATGAATATTGATTGAATTCCACTCAATTAGCCTGTTAGGTTATAAAGAATAGAGATGTTTGAAATGTACATCTAATGCATGGAAGTATGCAACAATAACCCCCTAAAGTTAATAATTATTAAACTGAATAATAATGACACCAGAAACAACCTTCTGCCCCAATCTTGAGTGGAGGGGAATATGTTTTACTCAAAATATCTAAATATTTTACTGTGTCCACAGATCCCCCATTAACAAATAGACTTAGAAACTTTTCTAAAAAAATTAGATCTTATAACCTCAAAACTGTTTGGATGGAATAAATCTCTCAAATGTTGATATTCAGATGAAATACCAAGATTAAGAGGAGCACAGACATTCAATAAAGGTGCTGAGATGAGATTTAGTGCCATCTATGGTCAAGAGAAAATGTTAAGTTGAGAGGGTCATCTTACCCCCAGGGGGCATCTTCCCCATTCTTCCCCTACTTTTCCAAATAAGACATTTGGACACTTTGAGGTTCTCAAACATTGGTGGAACACGTCCATAGTTAATGTTCTGAATATATATACACATATATATATATATATATATATATATACACACACACACCTGTATATACATAGTACAAACAGTAGTTAATGTCACTGCTTTGGCATCTTGTAACCCCAAACAAATGACCAAAATCTGTAAAAGACAGCATGTTTAAAATTGCATTATTATCATAGGAGTCATTCTGAAAAACTGCTTTTAATGTTAGCAACTTGTGCACCTTCAAAACACTTTTAAAGCATTTATGACCCAACCATGCACATTTTTAAAAACTGGATGTTTAGTAGAGTCAGTAGTAGAGATTTGAAGGAGTGTTGATGTTTGATGACATCTGTGATGCTGGTATGTCACTTTAGTTAACAGCAAGTCAAATTTATTGCCATTCTTGACATAGTCAAAACTGATTTCTAGGAATAATTATTCTTGTAGTTATGAATGAGATGAAACTGAAATGTAGCTTCTCTGGATTAACAGTGTGAAATGTAACAAGGGGATTTTCAGCAAGCAATGCGTTTCAACATGGCACCTCTTATGGGCAAAATCTGACCATTTGGGTCTTCAGTGTAAAACACAGGATTTAGCAATAAGTATCATACCCTAACGTTTTCTTGACATCAGAGGATACCATCATATTGAAGCACAGCTTTTACAGTATGTGGGTGTTTCTTCAACTTCGGCACTTTTAGCAATGTTGATTTCTGGGATGTAAAGGCTCTTTAAAATGTTTTTTTTATATATATATGGTCTACTTACAATGTCCAACAGTGTATGTACATGCATCACAGAAGATTTATGTTATTTTTCCCACCACAGTGGGCATTGAGAGGATATTACTTCACATCAGAGGGGGAGATAGAGATAAGAAATTGTTACAGAGGGATTTTTGAATTGAAATCTTTAACTCCAAGTGGGATGAATGAAGAGATGGACCTTTCCTGTTTTTTTTTATAAATGTTTCTTGTCATTAATTTGGCTTATTTGTTCTGTTATTTTTCTAGTCTTGTAATTTAAGATCTGTCACTTTAGGAGATTGTTGTCAATGCATTAAGTCCAGCTGGTCACAGTCTCCAATTAAATACCTACAATATGGGTGAACAGTTGCTTCAGCTTTTGAGTATTGAAGAAAGCGATGTGCTGAAACATTTACTCCTGTCAGTAAATTGTCTCATCATTTTCTCACCCTTATGCCATCCCAGATGTGTATGACTCACTTTCTTCTGCTGAACACAAACGAAGATTTTTAGAAGAATATCTCAACTCTGTAGGTCTGTACAATGCAAGTGAATGGAGACCAGAACTCAGAAGGTCCAAAAATGACATAAAGGAAACATAAAAGTAATCCATAAGACTCCAGTGGTTTAACCCATGTCTTCTGAAGAGATATGATAGATATGGGTGAGAAACAGATCAATATTTAAGTCAATTTTGCTATAAATCTCCTCCTTTGACCAGCCCAAACCAGTAGATGGCTAATTGTGAAAGTCACTTCCACACCAAAATGTTGAAGTGAAAGTGAAAGTGGAGATTTATAATAAAAAAGGACTTTAATATTGATCTGTTTCTCACTCACACCTATCATATCGCTTTAAAAGACATGGATTAAACCACTGGAGTCATATGGATTACTTCTATGCTGCCTTATGTACTTTTCTGAGCTTCAAAGTTTTGGTCACCATTCACTTGCATTGTATGGACCTACTGAGCTGAAATATTCTTCTACAAAACCTCCATTTATGTTCTGCAGAAGAAAGAAAGTCAAACACATCTGGGATGGCATGAGGGTGAGTAAATGATGGGAGAACTTCTGGTGAACTATCCCTTTAAGAGTCAATTTTGTTTAAATTGTCCTCACAAATATAGGTAAACCCAAGATTCACATTTGAGCCAAATGATTTCTTAAAATCTAAAAGCTTCTGTAAGGGTTAAGGCCATGATTAGGGTGTAGAACATAAAGTTATCTTAATTTTAAAAAACAGTGCAAAACTCGACATGGCAATGTTCTCAACTTTCCCAGAATTTGCTAATCCAGTGCATTTCTTGGCTGTTTTTAAGGTGTACTGGGAGGTTGCTAATGTGTTGCTAGGCAGTTGCTTACTGCCCTGAATAAGAGCCCATCCCAAGTGTTTATCATGTTCTGGGCTGCGTTTCCCAAAAGCATTGTAAGTCTAAGTATATCGTAGAAACCATTGGCGCCAGTGGTCTCCACGATCAACTTAAGCTTGTAATGCTTTTGGGAAACGCAGCCCTGGTCCCCTGACCAATTTTTATTGTAAATCTCTGGTATTTTTTCATCTGTCCGCCGAAAATCATGCACCATTTATTTATGTCCATAGCAAAAACAGTGCAGGGTAATTTTCATGCTGAAGTTTAATACCTGGGGTTAGGGGTTTTGAAAAAATCCCTAATTCTAAATCTGAGCAATATTAACATTGATGCTTGCCTTATAGCAAAGACTTTTTGCCTTTTGTTTTATCGAAAAATTATTTTTTATTATTATGATAGGGTCAGTTTTCTGCAGCCTCTGCATTTGTCTGTAGTAATTATAAATTGCTTTATTGAAAAACAAAAGCAGTCTAAGGTACGGGTACATCTATTAATATAGCTAGGCAAACGAGTGTCGTCTCCTTGCAAACGGCCTGTGAGAGCAGAAAGATTCAAGACCATCATTCTAGCATTATGACTCAGCCACTGTGAGAGAAATTAATAAGACATTAATGAAATGACTGAGTGCAAACCCCGATGACTAAGGCGTCAGTAAAAGTGATTTTGCTCTTGATGTTTAAAATTGAAGCCACTGCACAACCCGACTAATATAGGACAAAGAACCTTCACCGAGATATACCGTTTATCGCCGCAAATATGACATTTTCCATAAGTCAAAAATAATTAGAAGTGCAACCTGCAGACTGATACCTGTGTTATAAACAGGATTTTAGTCACTGTTATTTTTCCGAGCTCTCTGCGATCTACAGAGGCGTTGGCGGATCGGCCTACATCGAGGTGAAAGTTTGTTTACAAGTTTCAGAAACTAAAAATTCTCAATGGAAAGTAGGAAATGGTAAAATGATGTGCGTCAAGGTGTCGAAATTTCATCGCTGCCTCCATGTCCAACTGTCCGCCTGCTATTTTTAGAGTCTTAATAATCCACTTTAACAGCTTTGACGGCTTAAACTTTTTATCTTCATGGTTTATCTTCAACTGCACCAGACTAATGTAGTTTCTCTGAAACCAAAACTATAAGGTTGTCATAAGAAAAAAGTTTTTCCCCCAAAATTGTGGAACTGTTATAGTCACAGAAAGTCTGTTATTGTCTGTTTTGCACTTTAACTTGAGACGAGTTAAAACATGTCATGTTGAAACATTCATCATATCCAACATTTATACACTTACCAAAAAGTACCAAAAAGTACCAAGATACAGTGATGTTTTTTGCACACAGTGCAATGGTAGAATCGTGGCTTTTGGACATTTACCATGGTAATACAGTACCATTCGATTTTGACACACCTTGGAGTGCAATATAAATACCATGGTATATGGTACCTTTACAAAAAAGGTGATATTGGGATATTTTTAGGACAAACTGGGTCCGTATTCTCAAAGATTCTTATCTTACCACTAGCAGTTCTCCAAAGAGTTCCTAGCTAAGAGTTTTTTCTTACAGTTTTTCTCAATCGCTTTGGCTCATTGATCATTTTCTAAACTGTAAGTGCAATTGTCACAACTGTTTTATGGGACATCACAACTCTATTGCATGTCTGCAAAATGTAGTAACTCACCCAAAACATTTAATTCATGCTTCAAAACCTACAGAAGTTATTGTGTCAGTAAATCAGACAATGCCACCAAAATGAAATGTTGTTTTGTCATCGTGTGAGCCATACTGGTCAAAATGTTTTTTCACCATGGCAGTCAACCCTGGAAATGTTTGTTATATACATATTTCATTTTTGTTGTACTTTTTTGTTGACACTGACTGCTTACTGTACTATACAAGAATGTCAGTTTTGTGTAGCTGAATGCTATTGTGTATCACACTAAGCTTTATAGAGACCGATTTCAACAGTAGGTAAAAGTTTACTGGGAAAAGAGGAAATACTGTACAGTACTGTAGTACACAGAAAAAGGATATGCACATTTGTATGCATACAGAAAATGTATTTTTGTAGCAATGTGTTACATGTACACAGAAAATTCACATTTGCATGTCCACATTTCTTATATGTAAAGTCATATATAGTGAACAGAACATTTCCACAAAATGACATTAATGCAAAAAATTAAATTAAAATTTTTAAAATTAAATTAAATTAAAAATAAATAAATAAAATGTCATAGATATTTATGGATATACATGTATGTCTGACAGATTTTGATAACTGAATGGATCATTTTGCATGTGATGGCTCACACAATGAAAGAATGTTTAGAAGTTGTGAAGAGTATGACAGTTTCACTGCGAATCAACTTTGATCAGCAAGCCATGTGCATTTAATTATTGAGCAAATTGTAGACAATTGTACTTACTCTTTTGCACACGTGCCAAAACACGTGCAATTTGCTTAAATTAATAAGAAATTCAAATCTGGGGTGAACAAGAAACTAACTGTTCAGAGATTTGAACTTATTGTTTTGAAAAAAAAAAATAATTCTCATTCGAGAATTGAGCCAAAGCGATTGAGAAAAACTGTAAATGCTAAGAGCAAGTTTTACTAAGGAAATCTTAATGTAAGAGTAAGGCGGAGTTGACCTCGTTGCTATGGATGACGTCACATTTTATGAGCGAGCTCTTTTAAATCGCCCAAAGCGATTGGTAGACAGGGAAGCGCAAATTCCTTATAGACAGATAGCAAATATAATATATGATATGATATAATAAGATAGATAGATAGATACTTTTAGCATTAAAATGCTTCATGAATTACTCTTAGATGAAAATTTTAAAGTCCTAAGATTTGAAGTGACATCCACCAATTTTTTAGATTCTAAATTCCCACGTTTGGACCTACACTGACAGCCAAAAGTTTGGGATAATGTACAGATTTTGATGTTTCTGGAAGGAAATTGGTACTTTAATTCACCGAAGTGTCATTCAACTGATCACAAACTATAGTCAGGACATTACTGATGTACAAAACAGCACCATCACTATTTGAAAAAAGTCATTTTTGATCAAATCTAGACAGCAGCCATCACTCCAACACCTTATCCTTGAGTAATCATGATAAATTGATTATTTGATACTAGAAAATCACTTGTCATTATATCAAACACAGCTGAAAGATATTTGGTTCATTAAATGAAGCTTAACATTGTCTTTGTTTTTGTTTTTGAGTTGCCACAGTATGCAATAGACTGGCATGTCTTAAGGTCAATATTAGGTCAAAAATGGCAAAAAAGAAACAGCTTTCTTTAGAAACCCATCAGTCAATCATTGTTTTGAGGAATGAAGGCTATACAATGCTTGAAACTGCCATAAAACTGAAGATTTCATACAAAGGTGTACACTACAGTCTTCAAAGACAAAGGACAACTGGCTCTAACAAGGACAGAAAGAGATGTGGAAGACCAGATGTACAACTAAACAAGAGGATAAGTACATCAGAGTCTCTAGTTTGAGAAATAGACGCCTCACATGTCCTCAGCTGACAGCTTCATTGAATTCTACCCGCTCAACACCAGTTTCATGTACAACAGTAAAGAGAAGACTCAGGAGTGCAGGCCTTATGGGAAGAATTGCAAAGAAAAAGCCACTTTTGAAACAGAAACACAAAAAGAAAAGGTTCGAGTGGACAAAGAAACACAGACATTGGACAACAGATAATTGGAAAAGAGTGTTCTGGATCTTAACCCCATTGAGCTTTTGTGGGATCAGCTAGACTGTAAGGTGCGTGAGAAGTGCCCGACAAGACAGACACATCTATGGCAAGTGCTACAGGAAGTGTGGGGTGAAATGTCACCTGAGTATCTGGACAAACTGACAGCTAGAATAACAAGGATCTGCAAAGCTGTCATTGCTGCACATGGAGGATTTTCTGATGAGAACTCTTTGAAGTAGTTTAAGAAGTTCTGAACATTTTGTTCAAATTGTAATAGTAATTTTTCATGTTATTAATGTCCTGACTATACATTGTGATCAGTTGAATGCCACTTTGGTGAATAAAAGTACCAATTTCTATCCATAAGATAAAACAATGACTTTTATTCACTTTCACACAAATCACGAGTAGTACAGCAGATATTTAGCTTAAAAACACTTACTTTTCACTCTGTTCCTCACACAATGCTATCTTATAACATCTAAACACTTTCACTATAGTGCATGACTTGTAAGACGATACATTTTAACGTATGTATACTGAAGAGCACGTGAGTCGACACATGAGTTGCTTCAGTAATTGTGTTTTTCATCTCACATTTGCTTTTAATGACACTATTGGTTAGGTTTAGGTTTAGGTTTAGGGTAGGGAGGTCGGTTTTGTTGATTTAAAACCCGATAGAGCATTAACCTTAAAAACCTCATCTGTTTGGGAGAACATTTAACTCGCTTTTAGCGCCACTCAGTGGACATTTCACCTCGGAACTGCTGCAATA